>NW_028317818.1:9890000-10190000 GCF_062004578.1 Staurois parvus
CACAGATTGAGCTTTTTTTTGGTGGTATTTGATCGCCTGTGCATTTTTTAAAATTTTTTGCACTATAAACGAAAAAAAGGCTGACCAATTTTTGAGAAAAAAAACTGTATTTTTGACTCTTTGCTATTAAACATGTCCAGTAAAAAAAATTAAAAAAATCGTCTTTGCTAAAAATAACCCAATATGTGAAAATTAATTGGTTTAAGTGAAAGTTATAGTGTTTACAAATGGCGGTATATATACTGGAGAATTATTATTTTTTTTTTTTACTAGTAATGGTGGAGATCAGTGACTTGTAGTGGGACTATGGAGGGGCATTCTGACACTGGGGAGAACTGACTTGGTATCATCGACATCCTCAGTGACTAAATAAAGCACTGACACTGTACTAATGACACTGGGCGGGAAGGGGATAACATGAGGGGCGATCAAAGGGTTAACTGTGCTGGGAGTGTTTTACTGGGGGGCGGTGTGTTGGTGCTTCATTGTAAGCACACGGCTCTGGATGGATGTGCTGTTCACAGCCATCCAGAGTAGTTAGTGTGCCTGAGCTGACAGGGAGGAGGGCTGTTGGTAAACAAAGCAGCCCTCCTCCCCGTTGGAGATCCTTGGTAATCACCGGACGGGACCCGGTGATTGACAGCTGTGGCCGCAAATGGAGGCACGGGTAGGGCGCTCGCACGCACCCCCTACCCGGAAATACAAAATCACGTGTATATACGTGATTTTGTGCACCCTGCCGCCCTGTAGCAGTATATCTGCTATAGGGCGGCAGGGATGTAGTTAAACCCCGCTGATTGCTCAGTAATCCCCTCCAATCTGAGAGCTGTGACTGTCAGTCTCCAGCTCTTTTCTGCCCCTCGAACGCTCACTGGAGTGCTGGGCTGTGGAAGGGGCAGGAGGGCCTGTCTTAGACTCTTAGCGGCTCATTTAAGAGGCTGAGCCAGGTTCTGGTCCAGGCTCCTGCATGGATCCTGATCACATGGTTGATATCTTTTCAGATCCTGGACCTGCTGAGTGATGTCAGCCAGCAGCAGACTTTAGCCCGCTGTTGGCTGAAAACAGGTCACAGGAGTGCAGAACAAACTGCACTCCTATGTCATACAGATGTACAGCCAAAATGGCTTTGACTATACTTCTCCTCTGTAATACCATTGCCTGTTCCCTGTCACTTGGGACCAGCTTCTCCCAGTCATCTTTTATGGGGCCAATATATTGTGACTTCGCAATGTTACTGTTAATATATTTGAAAAACAACTCTCCTCAGCAGTTTCTCCGCTGCACCTGCCGACTAACAGTTTGGCCCACTCTCTATTAATTAAAACTGTCTCTGGTTCGAAGGGTGCATTCTCCAGACTGCATGTTTCACTCTTTCTACAGATCAATAGAATTCAGATCAGAGCACATAGAAGGCTCCTTCAGAATAGCAGTGTTTTCTTAGCCATTCTTGTGTGCTTTTAGCTGTATGTTTTAGGTCATTCATTTGTAGATGACCCACAACCTGCGACTTAGACTGAGCTGTCACACTGATCAGTATGTTTTACTTCAGAACTCCTTCATAGTCTTGGGATTTCATTGTGCCCTGCACATATTCAAGGCACCCTGTGCCAGGTGCAGCAAGCAATGCAGGTAAAGCAGTTGTACAGGCAATTTAAAAAAAAAAAGATAAACGTTTAATAATTGGGGAAGGTGGGGGGGGCTGAGCACAGCAAGTGATGAAATGTTTTATACGTTAATGCAGGAAATAAGTTCACCATTGCAACATGTTACACCTGTTTTTAGGGTGGAACATGCTCCTATAGCTGCAGCTGCGCCCCTCCCTCTGACAGTATGGGGAAACTTTTCAGATTTGAAAACCACAGGGCCATGTGCGGCTCTGCCCACATGGCTGCATTACTCATTCACTGACTTCCATGAATGAATGAACTGCAAGTCCCAACTGCCTTAGTAGCTTTCGGCTTGTAGTTTTCAATGAATTACCACGGTGCACCATGGAGCACCGTGGTAGTTCATTGAAGCTTCCTTCCAGTATACCTGCTTGCTCGTACATTCTGTACCTGCATGAGCATCAGAGATCTACTGATCGCTGGTGCAATGCTTTCCAGGCTCTTTTTTGGACAAAAATAATAAATGTGCATTATTATTTTTGTCCATAAGGTGAACTTATCCTTTTTAAGGTGAAAAAAATGTTTTAAACGTAAACCGTAAAAACCCAAATTTTGGGTTGTCCCTAGAAAAGTAATAGAGGGCAAATCTTCCAATGGGGACACTAGTTCTGGTGACTTGGGGGACCTCAAGAGATTGCCTTAATTTGCAGGAATTTCCTCTCACATCCTGTTTGGGCTATGGGACAGGAAGTGAAGGTAAATCTCCTCTATGGGACACAGATGGGTTTTAATCCTCCTTTTTACACTATACAAAATCCCTTTAGTTAGTTAGCCGATATTTCTACTTAACCGCTTAAGGACTGCCCTATAGCAGATATACAGCTACAGGGTGGCTCCTCTGCGCAAAAGTACGTGTATATAAATGTGAGACGCGGATATCAATCACCGGGTCCCAGCCAGTACTAACCTGCTGGCGCCCATTGATTACCAAGCAAAGACATGCAGCAGAATACATTTTGGCCTAAATTTATGATGAAATTTGATTTTTAAAAAAGTTACTGGACATGTTTAATAGCAAGAAGTGCGAAATATTGTGTTTGTGTTTTTTTTCTTAAAATTGTGAGGATTTTTTTGCTTATGATTCAAAAAATAAAAAACACACAGGTGATCAAATACCATTGAAAGAATGCTGAATTAGTGGGAAAAAAGTATGTATTTTTCATTTGGGTGCAGTCTTGCATGTCCGCGCACTTGTCAGTTAAAGTAACGCAGCGCCGTAACTCAAAAAATGGTCTGGTCAGGAAGGGGGGTAAATCTTCAGGAGGTCAAGTGGTTAAATAAGCTGACTGATTGCAACATTTGTGATACAAATTACAGAAAACATTTTTAGTTTGATATGTCATTATGATTCACTTATTTGTAATCTGTACTAGAGGTACCAGCAAATCTGGTCCAGGCTGTTTTAGAATGTATTTACAGTAAAAGCAATTAGGGATTAACCAAAATATCAGCGGCTCAAATGTATCAGCCGAAAATAGTATTATTGGCATTTTGCTGATAGGAAAAAAGGTGCCGATTAATGGCCGCCAAAGACGTGCATTTTTGCCCGCAGTCTTTAGGATGCTTGGTTTTCATAGGTCATGTGACTAAAAAAAATGCATCAAAACACAAGTGTGCATTTTTGATGGGTTTTCAATGCATTTCAGGCCTGGTTCACACAAATGCAGTTTGTGTATTGTCAGTTTTGCAGTGTTTTTGTGTTTGCATGTGCGTTTTTGATGCATTTTTTAATGCGTTTTTTTTTTTTGTCCAACTTGTTGCTTGGCAGGATAAAAACGCA
The DNA here is from genome assembly GCF_062004578.1 of Staurois parvus. Lineage (NCBI taxonomy): Eukaryota > Metazoa > Chordata > Amphibia > Anura > Ranidae > Staurois > Staurois parvus. The sequence goes on from NW_028317818.1 coordinate 9,893,448, forward strand.
TCAAAAATGCAACATGTGCCTCTTCAATGCATTTCAGGCCTTGTTCACACAAATGCCATATGCGTTTTGTCAATTTTGCAGTGTTTTGCAGTTTCTTTGTTTGTTTTTGGCCAATTTGTTGCTGGGCAGATTAAAAACGCATCAAAAACACACCAAACATTTGAAAATGTGTCCAACACGCTAGATGCGTTTTCTGCAGCGTCTCCATTGAAGTCTGTCGAACCAAAAATGCAGCATTTTTCATTTTAAAATGTGCCTGGCCCTTTCCAAAAACGCAGCAGCTCAAAAAATAATAGATGTGAACAGGTCCCATAGGAAACCATGCTAAATGGACTGTTGTGTGTTTTCTGCAGAAGGCCCTAAAAAAACGCATTGGTGTGAACAGGCCTCAATGAGGAGGGTTTTTTTTTTTGGTTTTATTTGCCAAATATACAGCAAAAATGTGGCAAGAAGGATTTTTAACACTTCAAGGGAAGCACAATGGACCAGTGTGAAGACATACCTTAAATTTGAAGGGATGCAATTTTCTTGAGCTTTTCTTGTCTTTATTTATTTTTTTTTTTAACTCAAAAGCACTGCAAAAACTGCTCAGTGTGCACAGCCTGTTGTCCAAAAGGTGCTGAAAATAAATTCATGCTATTAAAATGTCAAAACCCCCCCCCCCCCCAAAAAAAAATAAAAAATATATATATATATATATATAATTTTTTTTTTTGTTTTTTTGGGGTTTTTTGACGTTTTAATAGCATGAATTTATTTTCAGCACCTTTTGGACAACAGGCTGTGCACACTGAGCAGTTTTTGCAGTGCTTTTGAGTTTTTTATTTATTTATTTTATTTATTTAATTTAATTTTTTTTTTTTAACTGTCCATTTTGGTTTGTTTTTGCCCAAATGCATCCTAAATGTTCAGTTTCAGTCTGATTAATTTTCTTTTCGGTGCATCACTAAAAGCAATGCATCTCTTTTTTAAATTTTTCTTTACTCTGACTTCCCAAAAGGCCTGCAGGTATACATGACACAATTGCTTTTATTTCATTACTTTTTGGTAGAAATGCATTTATTTTATATTTATTATATTTTATAGTGTGTGTGTGTGTATGTGTATATGTGTGTATGTATGTATGTGTATGTATGTGTGTGTGTGTGTATATGTGTATATATATATATATATATATATATATATATATCTCTAAAAATGTTTGTGTGGCATGTGCTACTAAATGACTTTCCATTTACCTTACAGAAAGCGTGGATGCCCATCAGCGAACTTTGGACTTAGGAATCCAGACTGGATGTCAGCGACGTAATAAAGAAGTTTTAGCCTGGGTTAAGAAACGACGACGAACTATTCGCCGAGAGGATTTGATCAGCTTTTTGTGTGGCAAAATTCCACCTCCACGTAACTCTCGTGCTCCACCGAGACTGACTGTTGTTTCCCCTAACCGAGCTACACCATCTGAAACTGGCTCTTCTGTAGAGACTGATTTGCAGCCCTTCCGAGAAGCAATAGCTCTCCATGGTAAGTGTTAGGTTTGAACTGAATATACTTAAAGCACGAACACTGCTGTTATGATGTGTATACTATAATATGCACAACAAAGAACATATGTCAGATTGAAAGTGACCATAAACTCAAGAGTTTCTACTTGAATACATTTTCCTAAACCAGAGTACCTTCTGTTGCTCTGTCCCCTCCAAATTCTTTTCTACCTATAATTGGACTTTCTGTTATGGGGGCTACGTTCGTTCCAAGTGATCCCAGTGTAAGTAGGAGTGTAGCCATCCTTTTTTCAATCCAGAGATTGGCTAGGGACTATGGGATGTGTAGTGTGCATAGAGCAGTGCATGTGACCGCAACTAACACTACTTGTACTTCTTGGTTCAAACAAATGGAAGTGAGTGTAGAAAAAAAGTAGGTTCTGGAGCTCGTTACAAGAGAATGTTACAAGAATGCTGAAAAACACAGTAAGAAACAGTTAATGAAAAATAGATTACAGGGCCGTTAAGTAGTGGATGTGCATGTCCCTTTTTTTTTAATTGGGATATTTTGTTTAGTGTCACTTTAAGATGAAATGTATTGATGTGATTGTTTAAAGTGTTTGTTTTGTAGCATATTACTGCCATTCAGTGGTGGAAGAGCTAGACACAGTGTTTTAATTTAACTTAAATTACGTCAAAATAACGAAAAAGACACCTAGCACGCTGTCTTCAGAGGGTCCGTCCCTCAAAAAGCATCAGCATTTACATCTGTGCTTGAGTGATATCTTGGCCTCTGTATGGGACTCTTGGTCTTGATGTCAGCACTCGGGTTCTAATATATTCAACACCTTTTTAGCCCGATGCTCTTTTGCGAGTATTTATTTTAATCTATTCTAAGGTAATGCACTAGGCTTTAGCACCCTTTGTTTTCAGCAGAAAGATTTTCCCAATTGAAAGAGGACAGCATTCCTGAATTATTACCCATCATGATGATTCTGTATTTTTACTCCTAAGCTCCTTCCATTCTTTGCAGCATTAATGTGTCAATCTTAGTTCCTTGGTTATCTTAAGATACACCTGTCATAAGAAAATTATGTAGGCTGCAGTTGCTGACCTCCTATTTTGAGAATCTCTCTTCCCTGGCTGTCATGCTAATAGTTCAACTTCAAAGCTTTGATTCACTGACCTGAAATAAACATAACAATAAGACATTCTCTGAGCCTCATTTATACCATACATGTTCTGTGTCTGTGTCTTACAAGTGTTAGCCCGACAGCTAAGAAGCTAGCATTTTCAGGAGACGGCTAGCAGTGACCACAACATATTTCTATCATAAGTGTGTTTTAACTAGGGGCCAGCTAGGTGTGTTTTTTATATGGACAGTCAGTAATGCATTGCATCTCACACCCTGTATCTCTAAGGGTGAAATTTGTCATCTTAGCAGAGTGAAATGTGTCATAAAAGCAAAATGATAATTGTAGGCAAATGAAAAAGTTTTTAGGTTCATTATTGAAATTGGCAGGCAAAACACTTAGATTGTAAGCTCTAACAAGCAGGGTCCTCTGTTTCCTCTTGCACCAAACTGTATTGTAACTGTGATGTCTACCTTCACTTTGTAAAGTGCTGCACAAACTGTTGGTGCTATATAAATCCTGTACAATAATAATAATGTATTTTTCTTTATTTGCAGGACTGAGTGGTGCAATGGCTAGTATTAGTGTCCGCTCAAGTACTCCAGGCTCACCAACTCATGTTAGCGGCAGTTCTACCAGTAGCCGCAGGAGAAATGGACTCCTTGATGTTGATTTGAACACTTTCATATCAGAGGAAATGGCACTCCACTTAGATAGTGGCAACCGCAAACGTACCTCAGCCCAATGCGGCGACGTCATTACAGACTCGCCAACTCACAAACGCAACCGACTTATGTAAATCTGCAGAAGACTCTACCACCATGCTGCTTTGAAGCCACTTTTAATCCTCAACATACTGTTTAAAAGGAAACATGAGGCCCATCTTCCCTTTTCACTGTTAAAGACCCTTGAATTATTAAATAATTGCTGTTAAGCGAGCTCCTGCTATTGTAATTGTGGTTTTCTTTAAACTATACACCCAGCACAGGACGTCTGGTTTGTGTAATATTTGGAAAGATTATCATAACGTGAACATCAGTTCATTCAGTGCAAAGTGACCTTACTTGTCTCTAAAAGGGAAAATGTAAATTGTTGGATAGTATTTTTTTTTTTTTTTAATATAACTCCCCAACTGGTCTGAGTATTTTTGCTTCAACAGTATTGCAATTTTGGATTTGCCTAACTCCGCTGTGCAAGTCAGTCAGTTCCATTCCTTTGCAGGCACCTAGTTACTACAATTATACTGCATTTTTTCTTACATATTATGGTGATCATGTCCAGAGGTGCTATGGTAATGCTAATAATAATAATAATAATAATAAACAGTCGATCGGTGCCAGGCACTTTTCACTGGATTAATTTTGTTTTAGTGCTGTCCTTTTACCAATATTAAATCTCCTCCCAGATTACTCTTAATAGGCTTTTAATATTGTCAGTTTAAACACATTTATGCTCATACTTATATGCTGGTTGTATCATTGTGGGGTAAATGTAAACTGTGTAAATCATCCTAAAGTTGACATCCCCATACATTGTTTTAAACATGTTTTTTAACCTTGGTTTATCTGTGTTCAGTAAGATTGATTTACAGGTTAGTTCTGTCTATAGGCTGCATATTTTCTAATTATGATTGCAAATGCTTTTCTTTCCATCATTGCCTTTTTCCCATACAGTCAAAAATCCGCTTGGGATTGTGTACGTTGTATTCATTTAAAATAACCGAAAATGTAAAACTTGGAGCATACTTGCAAATGTGGCTACCTACTGTCTTCCTGTAACATTTGTGGACCCTGGCAGGAAAACCTCTTCTAAATACAAGGTGCTGCTCAAAATCAGTTCTGTTTTGCTGTGTGATTACACATCCTCTCTTGTGTTTTCCATTTATTCCAAAGGATATTCCAGCAAGGGGACACATAAGCACCTTGTTCTGTATAAAGCCTGGCAATAAATAGCAAAGCCTTTTAGGTGACAGAGGTAGGGTGAGGAGATATCTCCCTACCAGGGTTCCAAAATGTTGAAAGACGATCCTGCAATCTAAAGCATCTGTTTTCATGACTTGTTTGAATGGTTCAATATTGATCTTGTGTCACAACATTGGCCTTTCTTCTAAATTTCTATCTGAATGTGGAGTGTGTTTTAAATGCATGTTGTAGCATCTGCCCTAGACCGCTCAATGATTTAAAATTTTTTTTTTTTTGCCCAACATTTTGACGATTTGTAAATTATATCCACAGTGTTGTATAGTGAACCTGTACTTTGCCCTTATGAGCAATGTAACAGGTTCATTTTTCTCCAACTGGCTTTATTTTTCTCCAACTTTAAGTTGCTGAGCACTCTCCCACTGCCTCTGCATATTACAATGCTTGGGCTTGACGTTTGGGCCATTCATGCACATAGAACTGTGTTGTGGGAAGGCGGTCATTTATACTTTGTACTCCCACTTCCTCCCCCCCGCCCCCCCTTCCTCGGGTTGTCTTTTGGGGAAGTTATGTTTTATAGGATGCAACAAGTCCTTCCTGTAAAGTAAGCCTTTTATAGGCCTCGTTTACATTAGCAGTGCCCTCTGAAGAGTGATACTGGGTTGGATCACTTTTCAGAGGACATTTGGCAGGCAGGGAGTTGATTGTTTTATCACCTTCTTCTTACCTCCCATTTTAACCCTTTAAACCCCACACCAGCACGCTGCAACTGCATACATTTAAAGGCAGTTGTGGGGTTCCCCCATTAAGGTTGAATGGGCCACATTCAATGGGTGGTACTGACCAGTAAAATGTGACTTGGTGGCATGTGTATACCCCCCCTCTGCTGCCTTTTCAGCTTAAGCAGAGCAGTGGGGGTCGGTAGAAATGTGGCTGAACCATGCCTTTTTTTTTTTTCTTTTTTTACTGCACCCCAACCTGAAGTGTAAACGAGGCCTTACTTTGTCCTCTATGAGCAAAGCACAGGTTCACTTTAAAATTTCTCTTCATGCATAGGTTAACTTATTCAGATAATATATACCTAATGAAATTTATAAAGCTTTACAGACAAATGTCCATTGTTTACCTTCTTTCAGCTTACAGCAAAGTGAACACTATTTGATTTTTGCTAAAAGACTCCTGTGGTCCTTTTGCATAGTACAGATCATTCTATAAATAAACCAGTAAAAAGGGCTACTGAGGTTTGATTCCTTTTACTTATAATTTAGTGTCAACAATTTTGTTCTTTGGTGACTTGAGAAATATTCAGCCTTGTTCTAGCTTGTTGAATGGAACTTTGATCTCCATACTTTTTAATGTGGGATTGTCATATACAAAACCTTATAACCCGTCATGAAATCAATTGGCCTTAACTTGCCATTTTTAGACTTAGATTTGTTTGTCACCAGAGTTCATCTGTGATAGTGTGTCAAGAGAACTTCATTTTTATGGCAATAAAGGCACTCCTGCGAATGGTGGTGAAATGGCTTGGTGGTCGGGTCTCAAGATGGTTAAACACACACACACACTGGAGTGCCTTATTTGTGTACTGTGACATTTTCAAAAGCTATTTGCACATGTTCAGTGGTTATAACAAAAAATATTGCGTGCATGTCTAATGCTGCTTAAAAAGATGTTCATGATTAATTGGTGGCATTCAACAGTCTGTTAGAAGTTAGTCATTTGCTTTTATGTTTATCCTTCTGAAAAACTAAACTACTTACTTTTATATCTTACTGCTGTATGTAACCAGGCAAACAAAATGATAATTTCTCATTAATTGCAGTCTGTGAGCAGATATATAAATGAAACCTTGCTCTGCTCTTATAGATTTATGTAAGGAATATTGTACTAATTGGGACTTGCAAAACCTAAAGTGGAACGACAGGCTATATAATTATTAGTATTTTTTTTTTTTTTTTGGTTTGGGGATTGGTGGTGGCTTCTGTTAGAATTTCAACATTGTCCAGGTTCCCTGCGCACTTCATGTCCTGTAGGAGTGGTTATTGCCAAAGAAGGGGGAAGAAGTCTTCAAAGCGGTTTAATTCCCAAAAGCAAACATTTACTATATTACAGCTTGCCAAATATTATGTGATGGCTGCATAAGTTTTATTTATTTTAGGTTTTCTTTTCTTTATCTTCACTAGGTGATTCTGCCTGTAAAGTAGGGCACGCACTGAGAAAATTGGGAGAATAATTCTGTATGAGGCACGATTGTTTGATTTTTGTATACTTTGTACACCACTTTTTCCATCCGATTCAGACTCTCCAAAAGAACATTTCAGAAGGGAGAAACTCCAGAAAATTTTCTCGTACTTGAACAGAGCTAACTTTTTTTGTTTGATATGTAATGTTTTTGTATGACAAAAATCAGCTACGTAAGACTGTGAATGATCAGAAACAAACCAAAAAAGCCTTTTGTCGTATGAGAATTTTTGTATGATTAGAACCATCTTGGTTTCGTCCTGCTGCGAAACATCGAGGAAAACCAGATGACAGTTTGTCTGATTTTCTTATAGTGTGTACTAGTCTTGAAGCAGAGTTCCAGCCATTTTTGTGTGTATTTAAAAGTCAGCAGCTACAAAAATTGTAGCTGCTGACTTTTAATAAACACACAATTACCTGTCCCAGAGTTCAGCGATGTTTTCACCTGTACGGTCTCTTCCTCCTCCATTGCGCCAGCATCTCAACTGTGGGTACCAGGCTATGACCACTTGTGGCTTCGCAGCCTGGTGCCCAATGCACATGCTTGAGTCGTGCTGCACCTCCTGATTGGTCTGGCAGTCTTCTGCGACTTGTGAAAGCTCTCGGGAGACTGCGGGAGGGAGGAGGGGGCTGAACTTCTTGCTCACTGAGGTGGGAGTGGGTACCTGTCAAACAGGTATCTGCTCCTCCCAAAAGGTGCCAAATATGGCAGTGGAGGGGAGAGAAGCAAATAAGCGGAGCTTCTGCTTTTGAGTGGAACTCGGCTGTAAGTCTGTTGGTTTTTCAACAGAACAAGCTCTCCTGCAAATGATCAGTTAGTGTTTGAGACAAACCATTTACCTCTGACAGGGGTGCTTACAATGCTCAGCTTCTAGTTTATGTAAAACCTTTATCCCACGAGGAAAAAAAAAAACTGCTTAACTACAGTATGAGCTGGAATTGGGCTTGAATGTGATCATTTTTTGCGTATTCATGTAAAATCTTTCTCCCAAAACGAAAAAAAAAGTTTGTGGTAACTGCTTTCAAAGTGTTTATCTAGAGTTTGGCTTCAATTGATGTATGTAAATCTGCTAGTACATCTAACATGCCCCTCCCCCCCAGATTCACAATGCTGCTGTCCAAAAGTGCCCGGTGTTCCTTCAGCCAGAGTGAAGGCACTCTAATACAGGAGGTGTTACGATCCAGATCACCAGGTAAAAAGGGGGGGAAAGCCTAAATAAAAAAAAAAACTAATGCAGCCACCACATTGAAATATTTGAAAGCTGACATGTATTACATTTTTGTTTTTTAACACTTCTTTGATTTACCCTCACTTCACAGCAAGATGGATGGAAGTTTTCCTCATGCAGACATGACAAAATCTTGGCAGAGGTCCAAACGGCTCCCTATTCTCCCCCCTCTTTTATTTTTTTTAATCTGGTGTTCCACTTTAAGTTTCTCAGAATTATAAATAATCCAGGCAGTTCTGTAAACAGGAGGCTCTAATGAATAATGTCTTAGTTGGTGAGTTGTAACAGTCCTTTGACAATTTTCCACTTATAAAGTGCAGCTGTCAAACCTGGGAAATAACATCTCTCCTGTGTCTGTGACAATCGTTCCATTTGGTATTGCACATATCTGCTGCTTCAAGATTCTGTAACATGGAAGGTGCTTCATTAATATAAGTCTGCAGTTTTACCAGCCTGCCATCAAGGGACTTGGAACTATAGTTTGTGCGTGTCAAGGGGAAAAAAAAAAAAAGGCAGAGGATGTAGAAAACTGAAAAAATAAGGGGAGTAACTCTTCTCCTATAACTTGTTGGGTGAATACCAGATATTAAAGCTGCCATTTTTATATTGGAAATGAGGTTTGTTTATTACTTAAATTATTGGATTACTTGGTAAGTTCAAATAATTTCTCGTTTTCACTGCAGCTTGTCACAAAAAAAAAGTTACAATAAAACATAACATTAACAACATTGTGGTTCCTTTTCTTAACAGTTTTCAATTTATTTATTTTTTTATTCCAGATTTAGAAAAGTTAACATACCTTTTTGTAACTCTGTGTCCAAATATGTATGTAAATGTGTTCACGTCTTGGACAGCTTGAGGTCTTTTATACTTATTATAAGGGATATCAAACATGGACTTTATACATGCTATTTTAGGGCCGATTCACCTGCAGTTCTGTGCAGTGCCACTTTAGCCCATTTATTTTGAATGGGCTGAAATCGCAATGGCACCAAAGGTAGCGTATGCACTGCTTTTGGAAATGTGCCGCAACTACAGGTGCAGCCAAATGCACTGTTTGCAACTTCATGAACTAATATTGACACCCACTGCAGATCACAACTGTAGTGCATTATCAACACCATGCAGAAAATATGCACGGAACTGTTTCCTGCAGGACTTTCTGGTGTGAAGTGGCCCTTTAACAATGAAAATGTTTTAGTCATGCCAACCTAACAAAAGTCTAGCATTTACAGTTGTGGACAAGTTTCTTGGTGCCCTTCCATGAAAATCTCACTATTTTCTATGAAGTTACTTGAAATTGACAAAATAAATTGCCATCCTTTGTTGTTTATTGCATAGTTAATAAATATAAGACTGCTTTGACAGAATATTTTAAATAAAACATAATGGAGAAAAATGATGAAATTCTTTACCAAATATTTTGTTGCAAACAAGTGATTTATGTAGCTTTCAATGAGACTGGCATTTGGCCCACTCTTCTTGAGTAAACTCTTCCAGTTGTCTCAGATATGCAGGGTGTCTTCTCCAGACAGCATATTTTGGCACTTTTTATAGATATTCAATAGGATTCTGATCAAGGCTCAAAGAAGGCCACCCCAAAATATTCCAATGTCTTGTTCTGAGCTGTCCTTGGTTGTGTGCTTTTGCTTCAGAAAGACTCGTGCCTTTACACTGAGGCACAGCTTTCAGACACGGGGCAGTATGTTCTGATAGAGTTTGTCTTGAGGTGTCAGTGTGCTCTATACAGATTCAAGCCATTCCATGCAAAAACATAATGGCACTTTCTCAGTGTTTCACAGTATGCATTATTTTATTTTTTTCTTTCAAAAGCTTAATTTATTTTCTTTGAATATAGAGCTGGTGTGGCTTGCCAAAAAATCTCAGCCCTTGTTCACACTGATTATGGTTTTGGATGCAGTTTAGACTGCTGTGATTTGTATGAGATGGTAAATAAAATTTTTTCCTATGGATAGCATTCACATCTATGCAGCCCACACACTGCATTTTTAAAAAGGGTCGTGTGCATGTTTGGAGTGGTTCAATCCGATTTTGAGTTCAGTAGGTTTCAATGTAAAACACAACTGTTATAATGCAATGTTATTCCAAGTGTCAGTAATGCAGTGTTTCTCAACTCCAGTCCTCATGGATCCCCAACAGGTCATGTTTTCAGGATTTCCATTATTTTGCACAGGTGATTTGATCAGTTTCACTGCCTTAGTAATTACCACAGCTGTTTCATCTGAGGGAAATCCTGAAAACATGACCTGTTGGGGGTCCATAGGGACTGGAGTTGAGAAACACTGCAGTAATGAGAGGGACACAAGTATAGGGCATAAATGCAAAATTGCAACTGTATAAAAAAAAATACATTGCTATCCCAGTTAAACTGCACCTGAAACACAGTCGCGTTCCTTGATTCGCGCTGGAAACTGAAGAAACTTGCACTGCTTCAGTGTGAACATAAGTGTTTATTGAGGCTTCTTTAATTACTTCTGATGGCCCAGTACTTTTACTACAGGCAGGCTGGATGATGTACATGTACGTTATCCATCAGGCTCCAGGTTAGGGGCGTGCAGCTCACCGTTCCCACAACCGCTGTGTCCAATAGATTGTGGATACTGGTACTCGTGATTGCTATGCGATCACATGATCACAGTGTCAACAAAGCTGTTATGAATTAATTTATTAATAACAGCTGTGTTTCCTATGCTGCGATTGGCCAACAGCTATCACATGGTACCTGGACCAATCACAGCACTCTGTACCATGTGATTTTGCTGTAGCCAATTGCAGATCACTAGTGATCACAGCTATCATGCATGTAACCCATTTGTGACAGTTAAAAATTATTGCTGTTACAATGATCTTCATTGTAACAGCAAAGTGGGGGAAAAAATCCCTGATCATCCCCTCAGAGTAGTACAGTGTTACTATGATGACACTCAACTACTCTGATGGAAGTATGTTAAAAAAATAGTGATAAATGTAAACATTTTATTACAATTTATTTTTAAATACTAGCACGAATTGGTGTCCCTGAACCCTGCTACACCAGTCATATGATACTGTACTGCTCTGGTGACAGTATGTAAAAAAAAAAGTGAATTTTTTTTATTTTATAAAAACCTGTGCCAAAAAAATACAACTCATAAAACTCACCATGCCTCTTGGAAAATACTTCAGACTGTCTATTTCCAAAAAGGGGTAATTTGGGGGGCATTTGTACTGTCCAGACCATTTTAGAGCATCCAGAAATGAGATAGGCTGTAAGTTTATCAGAACTAAAACATTTTTAAATACGTATATTGTGGGTTATAGTCACTATGATGTTCACACAAATGAGTTAATATAAACCTATTAGGATTTTTTTTTATACCAAAGATGTAGCAAAATACATTTTGCCTACATTTATGATGAAATTAGATTATATTTTATAACAGAAAGTAGAAATTTTTTTTTCTCAAAATCTTCAGTCTTTTTTATTTATATATATATATATATATATATATATATATATATATATATATATATATATATAAAACAAAAAATAAAAAACCCAATGTTGATCAAATACTACCAAAAGAAGGCTCTACTTGTGTGAAAACATTATAAAAATGTCATTTGTATACAGTATTGCATGGCTGTGCAATTGCTGGTTAAATTAGCACAGTGCTGAATAGCAAACAAAATGCCCTGGTAAGGAAGGGGGTAAAACATTCCGGAGCTTAAGTGGTTAAAGTGGAACCTTAGTCAGAAAATTATGTTCTGATGGATCACTTCAGGCTGGCCCCTTCTACAGGTCTACAGTGGGTATAGAAAATAATCACCCCCTTTAAAATAATCACATTTTGTTGCTTTGCAGCTTGAAATGAAGACAATTTGTTTTATCGAGCTGTATTTATAACATACAAGTGAAAGATATAACATGTCAGAGAAAATAAAAAAAAAATTCAAAAACAATCACTGAGTTGGAAAAGGGATCAACCCCTCCTACTAAATGACTTATAATCTCAATCATTTGTAGTGAATCACATCAATGCCACACAAAGCCATTAGACTTTCAACTGTGATCAGCTGTGTTCATTTTGATGAGCGCAGCAGGAAAAGAGCATTCCTGGAGCATTTCAGTCCCTGTTAGTGCAACTGAAGCAAACAATCAACTATGGATGGCAAGGCACTGTCAAAAGATAAAGTTGTGGACAAGCACAAGTCAGGAGATGGATACAAAAATAATTTATTGGCTTTATCAATGTTTTGAAGCACAGTGAAGGCTATTAAGAAGTGGAAGGAACAGATCGTTCCTGCATCAGGATGTTGCTCCATACTGGATGAAAGAGCCAGGAGGAAATTGGTCAGAGGCTACAAAAAAGGCCTACAGCAACTCTGAAGTAGTTGCAGGAATTTGACAGAGTAGTCAGGGCCCCACTGGCTGGGGCCCTTCCCTCTGTGCACCATGGCAGAACACCAGGGCTTAGGTGGAAGTGTGACCTTTATGACCATGGTAGTTCTGCCACTGGTGTTAGTAGTTTTTTTATTTTAAAATAAAGTCTCTCACAGCGTCTCTAATATCAAATAACCACAAAGTGATGTCTTCTTTGTCCAATATCTTCCCATGCGTATTTTCTCCATCTTCATACTCCAAAAGATAAAGTGCACATAGTATATTATCCTCAATACACACACACTTGTGACTGAATCTCACTTACAAAAATCTGTGTCAAATGTGCTCAACACTCCACCATGTGTCCACGTATAAATGTCTGCAATCCTTACTCTTACCCTCCAATTACTTGAAAACTGCCTTTTAACACATTCCACCATCTGGATTCTTCCACTAGGTAAACTCCCTTCCGTCCTTCCCAAGTGAGGAACCCTCCGAAAAATCACAATAGGATTTGATAGCCTTAATTCCTCAATGTTGTGCTATCATGTGCTCTCTTCACACATAAATGTGCCACCAGTGAACAGTGAATCAATGTTCCGCCAACTCACAGACCATGCAGCTTACCAAACTCAGCCAGTCCACCAGTATGAGATGATGTAGGCTCCTCCTGGCCACTCTTACTCCACATAACACGTCAGTTGGGCTACATCAATCCTCCAATATAATGGGTAAAAAGGCATCCAAAGTGTATTACAGCATTTAAAATCAACGATTTATTCCATAAAAAACGCTTACACACAAACATAGTAAATCCGCGTTTTCTCCTTTAAAATCTACATCAGCTCTTGCTCACTCTAGACCTCATCCAAGATGGCCACTCGGCAACTTCTGGTCTATGTCTGACATCACTTTCTGACTCATTTTGTCACTTCCGATTTTATCAAAGATCAGCAAATGCTGATGTAGATTTTGAAGGAGAAAATGCTGATTTACTATGTTTGTGTGTAAGTGTTTTTTATGGAATAAATCGTTGATTTTAAAAGCTGTAATACACTATGGATGCCTTTTTGTTCTGACCCATTATATGCTGCTGTAATTGGAAGTATTTTGGGCTCAGAGCAACCATTGTTATCCAATTGTCAGAGCCTGGGTCCAAAACTGGGTCCTCTGTGGTGAGTGGCACTGTTTCTTCTTGCTGAGCCACCTGGAATGTTAGACAGCTCTCTTGACAATTATTTGGATGATCCTGCCTTGATCTTGTTTGTCATGAACCTTGAACCCCTTGCTCCTCCCATGAATGTCCTGATATAAGCCATGTTTCTACACTTCCTGTTTGCCAGATTATTTGCTCTCCAGCCAGTATCTTTCTCCTTGCCTTCTCTGCTGTTATCCATTTTTTGCTATCACTTGTTATTGACCCTTGGCTTGTTCTCAACTACGCTTCTGCCTGATCCCAACCTGCGACTGCTCATTACCGACCTTGGCTTGTTTACTGACCACGCTTCTGTTTGATCCTTACCTGCTTAATACACTACTGGACCTCCGCTTGCTCACCTCCTGGTGGGGTGATCCCGAGGGCCGCAACCTGGTGCTAACACACAGCCAAATCCATCTCCACCATTAGGAGCTCTGGTGAACACCGATTGGTACTTAGACTCCGCACCTTGGGTGATCCCACTCCTCTGCCACGGTGACCTGCATGTGTACCTATCCTGCTGGTTTCAGGTAATCCTTTCTGCTGATATAGCAACTGGTCTTTGAGCCTGACCCATGATCGTGACACCAATGCTGGAGGATTGATGTAGCCCAAATGACATGTTATGTGGAGTAAGAGTGGCCAGGAGGAGCCTATATCATCTCATACTTGTGCACTAGCTGAGTTTGATAAGCTGCATGGTCTGTGAGGTGGCGGAACATTGATTCACTGTTCACTGGTGACACATTTAGGTGTGAAGAGAGCACATGATAGCACAACATTGAGGAATTAAGGATATCAAATCCTATTGTGATTTTTCGGAGGGTTCATCACTTGGGAAGGACGGAAGGGGAGTTTACCTAGTGGAAGAATCCAGATGGTGAAATGTGTTAAAAGGCAGTTTTCAAGTAGTTAGAGGGTAAGAGTAAGGATTGCAGACATTTATACGTGGACACATGGTGGAGTGTTGAGCACATTTGACACAGATTTTCGTAAGTGTGATTCATAGTCACAAGTGTGTGTGTATTGAGGAAAATATACTATGTGCACTTTATCTTTTGGAGTATGGAGATGGAGTAGAAAATACGCATGGGAAGATATTAGACAAAGAAGACATCACTTTGGAGTTATTTGATATTAGAGACGCTGTGAGAGAATTTTTGTTTAGACTTTTGGGGGAGAAAGTGATACTTTGGTGTCCAGGGTTGATACAGTCACATATTTATAGGGGATACTGTTTGTGTTAGATTTATTATTTTTTTTATTTTTTACAATATAAGCCCCATTGGGTCTTTGGTGAAATATCAGGAGTCTAAACAGACCTCTGATGTTCAACCTTTGGGAAAGAGAAAGGAGATTGGGGACACTGCCTTTACAGAGCTTCTTGTCCATTCATAATACCGTTTACTATGCCTCAGTTATGAATGAACAGAGCCAGTGATTGCTACCGATCACAGACTGTCCATTCAGAAAAGGAAGGGGCTGGTAAATGACACATCCCCACTCTCCAATCAAGGTCCTACCTTTCCTCAGATCTTGTGCATCCCATGTGCTGGCGTCCATCTTGGGATTCTGCAAGGCATGGTGGGAACCTTTATGCCTTCAGGCTTCTGCGGCTCCTCCTCAGAAGGGTGTGGTTCATCACATTTAAGCCTGCTGTCTGCAAGTGCTCTCTGCATTCCTGTCTTGTGTGTTAGTGTTGCTATAGCTCTGTTTATACTCTCGTGGCTCTCCTGGAAACTGACTCGGCTTTTGACTAGACCATTCTCTGCGTTTTCCATTGATCTGACCTCTCGTTGCTGAACCCGGCCTGTGACCTGTTATTCTTGTCTACCGTTCTGTACCGTTTGTCCCGTTGTTATCGACCCGGCCTGCCCGACTACGCTTTGTCTGATCTGGTTCCTACCAGCTACACGCCATTGGTGGTGGCCATTACCGCAGCTGGGGTGTCTCAGGGGCCATGACCTGGTTCCTGGCTGCGTCAAGTCCATCCCCACCATCAGGGGCTCTGGAGAAGGGCAGACTGGGACTTAGACTCCACGCCCTGAGAGACTCCGGTCTGTGGGTGGTGGTTGTCGTCAGTCGGTGCGTGACCCTGCCACTAGGCCTGCCTGTCCGTTCCACAGCTCCTGCCCTGACACCAATCCCCTGCAGCAGCCGCCGAGAGAGGCGGGGGGACCTGGCAGAGCTGCGGGCGAGGGGGGGGGGCCTGAGTACACGGGGCCGAGGAGCATGGGGGGGCAACAGAAGCTGGATTGGAAGAGCAGGGGGGGCAGCTGCATATAGAGGAATCAATCTCTCCTTTTTCCTCCTGCAGCCTCTGAATGGCTGTGGGAGGGAGAGGAAGAGAAGCGGGCATTCATAAGCTGCAGGAGGAACAGGAAGAGATTGGTTCCTCAATATGCAGCTGCCCCCACCACTCCTATCCAGAGGTACAGGGGGGCCGGGTTGCAATTGTGAACCCTGTAGGTACGCCCCTGGTCACTACTGAGCTTTGCCAAAACGCACCTTAAATGTTTTGAGACCACATGGAAAAAGTTGTTCTTGTCAGATGAGACTAAAATTGAATGATATGGCCTCAACACTAAACTATATGTCTGGTGGAAATCCAATACACCTCACCATCCACATAACACCATTGCTACAGTACAGCATGGAGGTGGTAATATTCTGCATGGGAGTGTTTTTCTGCAGCAGGGCCTGGAGCGAATGTCCTTGCATGACCTTGTCATAGCCCAGACTTAAAACCCTATTGAAAATCTGTGGAAGACTGCAATCCACAAATGGTCACCGTCAAATTTAACTGAACTTGAGTAGTTCTGAAAAGAAGAGTGAGCAAATATTTCAAAGTCTAGATGTGCAAAGTTAGTAGAAACATATCCCGACAGACTAACTACTGGAATTACAGTGCCTTGAAAAAGTATTCATACCCCTTGAAATGTTCGACATTTTGTCCAGTTACAACCAAAAACATAAATGTGTTTTATTGGGATTTTAGGTGGCACACAATTGTGAAGTGGAAGGAAAATTATAAATGATTTTCAAAATGTTTTACAAACAAATATGTGAAAAGTGTGGCGTGCATTTGTATTCAGCCCCCCTGCATCAATACTTCATAGAACCCCCTTTCACTGCAATTACAGCTGCAAGTCTTTTTGGGGATGTCTCTTCCAGCTTGCACATCTAGATAGTGACATTTTTGCCCATTCTTCTTTGAAAAATAGCTCAATCTCTGTCACATTGGATGGAGAGCATCTGAACAGCAATTTTCAAGTCTTGCCACAGATTTTTAATTGGATTTAGGTCTGGATTTTGACTGGGTCATTCTAACACATGAATATGCTTTGATCTAAATCATTCCATTGTAGCTCTGGCTGTATGTTTAGGGTCGTTGTCCTGCTGGAAGGTGAACCTCTGCCCCAGTCTCAAGTCTTTTGCAGACTCTAACAGGTTGTCTTCTAAGATTGCCCTGTATTTGGCTCCATCCATCTTCCCATCAACTCTGGTCAGCTTCCCTGTCCCTGCTGAAGAAAAGCATCCCCACAACATGATACTGCCACCACCATGTTTCACGGTGGGGATGGTATGTTCAGAGTGATGTGCAATGTTAGTTTTCCGCCACACATAGCGTTTTGCTTTTAGGCCAAAAAGATCAATTTTAGTCTCATTTGACCAGAGCACCTTCTTCCACATGTTTGCTGTATCCTCCACATGGCTTCTTGCAAACTGCAAACGGGACTTCTAATGGCTTTCTTCTTGCCCCTCTTCCATAAAGGCCAGATTTGTGGAGTACACGACTAATAGTTGTCCTGTGGACAGATTCTCCCACCTGAACTGTGGATCTCTGCAGCTCCTCCAGAGTTACCATGAGCCTCTTGGCTGCTTCTTTCATTAATGAGATTTAGGTGGATGGCCATGTCTTGTAGGTTAGCAGTTGTAACATACTCTTTCCATTTTCTGATGATCGATTAAACAGTGCTCCTTGAAATGTTCAAAGCTTGGGATTTTTTTTTATAACCTAACCCTGCAGTAAACTCCTCCACAGCTTTATCCCTGACCTGTCTGGTGTGTTCCTTGACCTTCATGATACTGTTTGTTCACTAATATTCTCTAAAAAACCTCTGAGGGCTTCACTTACTGAGGTTAAATTACACACAGGTGGACTATCTCTTAGATTGTAAGCTCCAAGGAGCAGGGCCCTCCTAACCCTTTTGTATTGAACTGTATCGTTGTTGTATTGTCTGCCTTTATATTGTATTTATATTGTAAAGCGCTGAGCAAACTGTTGGTGCTATATAAATCCTGTATAATAATAATAATAATTTACTAATTAGGTGACTTCTGAAGGCAATTGGTTCCACTAGATTTTAGTTAGAGGTATCAGAGTAAAGGGGGCTGAATACAAATGCACGCCACACTTTTGAGATATTTCTTTGTAAAACATTTTGAAAACTATTTCTCATTTTCCATCCACTTCACAGTTATGTGCCACTTTGTGTTGGTCTATCACATACATTTACAATAAAATATGTTTAAGTTTATGTTTGTAACTGGATAAAATGTTGAATATTTCAAGGGGTATGAATACATTTTCAAGGCACTGTAAAGCAAAAAGGTGGTTCAACAAAATACTGACAAGATGGTGATCCTATTTCCAGCTCAGTGTTTCTGTTTTTAATTTTTTTTAAAAATGTCTCTTTCATGTTGGTGTTATATGTTTTACTTGGATGTTATAAGTTGCACTTAGTAAATACAGTTGGATAAAACAAAAACAGTGTCTATCTTCATTTCAGGCTTCAAAGGAACAAAATGTGACTATTTTGAGGGGGGTGATTCTTTTCTTTTTTTTGTTTACAAATGTTTTTTTTTTTTATTAAGCAACAGACTGCAAAAACATCATAACAGCATAAAGTATAGTATACAACATAAAAAAGGCACATATGTAGAAATCATCCCAATAAAGTACAACCATGGGGGGTGATTCTTTTCTATACCCACTGTATACGTGCAGAATGGCCAGCCTGAAGTGATCTAACAGAACATAATTTTCTAACTAAAGTTCCACTTTAGCCACTTGAGATCTGGAAGGGGTGATTCTTTTCTATACATACTGTAGCTATGTAAAAAATTAAAAATAAATGCCTATACTGTTTATAATCCAGTAATGTACTGTCTCACCCTGCTCTGCACATGCTCAGTTGCTCTCTAGTTTTTTGGCACTGTGCCTAAAATATAGAGGCTGATCTAATGAAAGCCTAAAGATTTACAGGGGCTCTGGGCTTCAGCAAATGTCAGCCTCCAGCAAGAAGGAACAGGAGCAATGCTAGAGGCAATTTACAGCACACACTAATTTTGGTAGCATAATTATTAATGTAGAATGTATGCTTCTAAAGAACATCATTTTTTAAGTTGTTATGGGTAAAGTTCCACTTAAAGTGGAACTAAACCCTCTGACCTTTTTTCAGCCAAAGAAGCTTCCATCTTAGCCTCTGTCTGATCTGCAACTGTTCCTTGCTAAAGAATATTTTTTTTAATCAAGTTGTTATGGTTCAAGTTCTGCATTAAGCTGGACAACCTAAGTCAGAACTATATTTTGGGAACATGTATGCTGCCTTTGCCTACCTCTGTTAAAACTACTAGTTGCCTGACTTTTATACTGACTTCAATACTTTTGTGTCTTTGGCATAAGAAGGATATGTAGATCAGTTTGTACTTTGCTCAGATTTTGCTTGTGTCATACCAGTCCCAGTCTCTCAGTATAAGTTTACTTGAAAGAAAACTGGATGATGGGCCCCTCAAAACAACTATCCATAAATAGGTGTAAGCACTGTGAATGCTAAGTAATGCATACTTCCTAATCTGCTCCTGCAGTGTGTTTTGAAAGGCATTCATTTTCACCGAGATATTTTTTTTTTCGGGGGGGGGGGGGGGGTATGTGTATGTGTACAGTGGGGATCGAAAGTTTGGGCACCCCAGCTAAAAATTTGTATTAATGTGCATAAAGAAGCCAAGGAAAGATGGAAAAATCTCCAAAAGGCATCAAATTACAGATTAGACATTCTTATAATATGTCAACAAAAGTTAGATTTTATTTCCATCATTTACACTTTCAAAATAGCAGAAAACAAAAAAATGGCGTCTGCAAAAGTTTGGGCACCCTGCAGAATTAATATCTTGTACTGCCCCCTTTGGCAAGTATCACAGCTTGTAAACGCTTTTTGTAGCCAGCCAAGAGTCTTTCAATTGTTGTTTGAGGTATCTTTGCCCATTCTTCTTTACAAAAGTCTTCCAGTTCTTTGAGATTTCTGGGCTGTCTGTCACGCACTGCTCTTTTAAGGTCTATTCATAGATTTTCAATTATGTTGAGGTCAGGAGATTGTGAAGGCCATGGCAAAACCTTCAGTTTACGCCTCTTGATGTAATCCCCTGTGGATTTCGAGGTGTGTTTAGAATCATTATCCATTTGTAAAAGCCATCCTCTCTTTAACTTCAGCTTTTTCACAGATGGCATCAAGTTACCATCCAAAATTTGCTGAAATTTTATTGAATCCATTTTTCCTTCTACTCGTGAGATGTTCCCTGTGCCACTGGCTGCAACACAACCCCAAAGCATGATTGATCCAACCCCATGCTTAACAGTTGGACAGAGGTTCTTTTCATTAAATTCTGTGCCCCTTCTTCTCCAAACGTACCTTTGCTCATTCCGGCCAAAAAGTTCAATTTTAACCTCATCGGTCCACAGAACTTGTTTCCAAAATGCATCAGGCTTGTCTATATGTTCATTTGCAAAGTTCAAAGTATGATTTTTGTGGTGAGGACGTAGAAGAGGTTTTCTTCTGATGACTCTTCCATGAAGACCATATTTGTACAAGTATCTCTTTATAGTGGAATAGTGTACCACAACTCCAGTGTCTGCCAGATCTTTCTGGAGGGATTGTGCAGTCAAACGTGGGTTTTGAATTGTTTTTCTGACAATCCTGCGAGCTGTTCTGTCTGATATTTTTCTTGGTCTTCCAGATCTTGCTTTAACTTCTACTGTTCCTGATGACTGCCATTTCTTAATTACATTCCGAACAGAGGATATTGACATCTGAAAACGCTTTTCTATCTTCTTCTAGCCTTCTCCAGCTTTGTGAGCGTCAACTATTTTCAGTTTCAGTTTTCTAGACAACTGCTTAGAAGAACCTATGGTGCTGATTGTTGGGGCAAGGTCAGATGAGTCTGGGCATTTAAAACCTTTGAGATTGACATCACCTGGTCTTCCCAGACAATGATTGAGAACAATCCATGAAACTGGCAGGTCTCAGCTTGGCAAAGGGGGCAGTGCATGCTATAAATTCTGCATGGTGCCCAAACTTTTGCAGACGCCATTTTTTTGTTTTCTGTTATTTTAAAAGTGTAAATGATGGAAATAAAATTTAACTTTTGTTGACATATAAGAATGTCTAATCTGTAATTTTGATGCCTTTTGGAGATTTTTCCATCTTTCCTTGGCTTCTTTATGCACATTAATACAAATTTTTAGCTGGGGTGCCCAAACTTTCGATCCCCACTGTATATATTTAAATAAGTTCACCTTTCAAAATATTCAGGGTCATGTTATGGTTAGACCGGCCCCTGCTCTCCCCATCCCCGCTTTGACAGCTAGTGGGGATCTTCTCCCCACTCACTAGCTCAAATTTAAAAAAAAAAGTGGCCGTGCAGAACTCCACCCACAGGATGGCATCACTCATTCACAGCCATCTGTGAATGAGAGACTACAAGACCCAACAGCCTTAGCAGCTGTCAGCTTGTAGTCCTCAATGAACTACCACGGCATG
Source organism: Staurois parvus (assembly GCF_062004578.1). Classification (NCBI taxonomy): domain Eukaryota; kingdom Metazoa; phylum Chordata; class Amphibia; order Anura; family Ranidae; genus Staurois; species Staurois parvus. Next base: position 9,914,856 of record NW_028317818.1, read on the forward strand.
TACGAGCAATCAGATATACTGACAGATCTGCTGGAGACCTGCACGGCATCAGAGATCTGCTGATCACTGGAGCAATGGTTTACAGGCTCCTGCAGACAAAAAAATTAAATGCACATTTTGTTACTTGCAAAAAAATTTGCATTTGTTAATTTTTTTTCTAAAAAGGTGAACTTATCCTTTAATGCCGGGGAATGTCCTGCTGCTTTCTACAAGGTGTGTGTATTGTGACTGCACTGCATTGACATTAAAGGCTCACATTTTGCTTACATAATCATACTAGACGGTGCATAGTTTGTACTTTTTATGATACGTTACAGTTGTGACCAAAATTATTCAACCCCCACTGAAATTGAGTGTTTTGGCCAGTTTGACATTGCTTTTGATCATTCAGTCATCTTGCTTACATTTACATTAAAGAGGCACTTGTAGGTCAGACAAATATAACATAACAGTTATAATGAAATAACCACAAATGTCTTTTCTGTGCTCACAGCATTATCAGTTTTATTCAACCCCCAAGTGACATTCAATCTTAGTACTTAGTACAGCATCCTTTTACAGTTATAACAGCTTTTAAACGTGAAGCATAGCTTGACACAAGTGTCTTGCAGCGATCTACGGGTATCTTCGCCCATTCTTCATGGGCAAAGGCCTCCAGTTCAGTCACATTCTTAGGCTTGCGCACTGCAACTGCTTTCTTTAAGTCCCACCAGAGGTTCTCAATCGGATTTAAGTCTGGTGACTGCGATGGCCACTCCAAAATGTTCCAGCCTTTCCTCTGCAACCATGCTCTAGTGGACTTGGAGGTATGCTTGGGATCATTGTCCTGTTGAAAGGTCCAACGTCTCCCAAGCCTCAGGTGTGTGACGGACTGCATCACGTTTCCATCCAATATCTCCTGGTACTGAAGAGAATTCATGGTACCTTGCACACGCTGAAGCTTCCCTGTACCTGCAGAAGCAAAACAGCCCCAAAGCATGATTGACCCTCCACCATGCTTCACAGTAGGCAAGGTGTTCTTTTCATCATAGGCCTTGTTCTTCCTCCTCCAAACATAGCGTTGATCCATGGGCCCAAACAGTTCTAATTTTGTTTCATCAGTCCACAGAACACTATCCCACAACTTTTGTGGTTTGTCCACATGGCTTTTGGCATACTGCAGTCGACTCTTCTTATTCTTTGGAGACAGCAAGGGGGTACGCCTGGGAGTTCTGGCACGGAGGCCTTCATTACGCAGTGTGCGTCTTATTGTCTGGGCTGAAACTTCTGTACCCACATCTGACAAATCTTTTCTCAGTTCCTCAGCAGTCACACGGGGACTTCTCTCCACTCTACGCTTCAGGTAGCGCACAGCAGTCGAAGTCAGCATCTTCTTTCTGCCACGACCAGGTAGCGTTTCAACAGTGCCCTTTGCCTTGAATTTGCGAATGATGCTTCCTAAGGTGTCTCTTGGTATGTTTAACATCTTTGCAATCTTCTTATAGCCATTGCCCTTCCTGTGAAGAGAAATCACCTCTTCTCTTGTCTTCCTGGACCATTCTCTTGCCTTCACCATGTTTGTAACCACACCAGTAAATGTCTAGAAGGAGCTGAGTATCACAGTCATTTTAAAGCTGCCTAATTGGTGCTTATTATGCTTGATTGCTGCTCGGTGACATCCACAGGTGTTTTCAATACCTGATGGAAAGCACCTGTATGAACCTCTGTTCTTCAGAGTGGTAGTCTTTAAGGGGTTGAATAATTGTGGCAATGAAGAAACCACATAAGAACCATTTACTACTGTATTACATAAACAATTGATGTCATTTTAGTTGCATTTGGGTAGTTACAACGTCCTTGTAGGATTTGATTCTGAATACAATTCCAAATGTACACTATAGTCCCTAAACCCCTTTACAGCATTGGGGGTTGAATAATTTTGGTCACAACTGTATGTATGAAATGATGAACAGATGCACTGCAGAGGTCTTTTTTTTTCTCAACAAAATGATTATTTTTTTTTTTACATATATAAATACAGTATATCTTTACATGGGTTTTCTGTTTACTGGCCATTGCAGTGAACCAGTCTTGGTAGAAATGCGGTTGCTCGCTGCCACAATAGTTTTTAGATGCTGTAAAATTTTAAACTGTAATCCTCGATCTTCACTACTTGGCTGTTTGCTTTGAACGAGTACAGCCAGTGAAAACTGTTCCCTGTCTGTGTACTTTTCTGGTTTAGACCCACAAAAGCAATGAAAGAGAATGAGGATGTTTGTGAACTCACAGCTTCTAGAATCAGAATACACTCACAGTTCCATTTCTTTTTTTCAAATAAGTTTAGTTGCTTATGGAATTGTATGCAGGGCCAGTGCTAGGCTATTTTGCGCCCTAGGCAAGACCATCTACTTGCCGCCCCCCCCCCTCAAAAAAATATATATTTAAAAACAGTAGAAAGTATTCAATCAACAAAACATGAAACTGCTACATTTCTTTTAATTTGAAAAAATAAGTGCCACCAGCACAGGGGCGGACTGACCATTTGGAAACTCAGCACTGCCCGAGGGCCCGGGGTCAGTAGGGGGCCCCATGAGATGCCCCTGGTACATTTTTCATAGGCTTCTTTGAGTTTGGGCAAGGACACAGGGGCCCCATGATCCCTTATTGCCCGGGGGCCCCATGAGTTGTCAGTCCGCCCCTGCACCAGCACTAATATTAAGGACAAAATCAGTGTGCACGGACGGACTGTATCTGTGACTGGCATTGGCAGTGTGACAGTGGAAGATGATGGATCCACACTCTGTCAGATCCCAGGCTGGAAATCCTCAGGCAATGGGGGGGGGGGGGGAATAAAACACTGTGACAGCAGGCAGCCCAGCCCACACACACAGAGAACACCTGAACTGAGTGATCCCACACAATGACAGATCTGACACAACACACCACCACCAACACTGACACAGATCAGCAGGCACTAGAAAAGCAGATATTGGGATCATGATGATGTCATCACTCGCTGACACATTGGACATGTGATGGATGACAAGCCGGGTCACGCACAGACACAGGACATCAGAGTCAGACATTACCTTCCTCCGCAGGCGCAGCTCCACCTCTGCTGATGAATGGAAAAAGGAGGGCTTGAACTCCGCAGTGATCAGCAGCCGCCAGCCAGCTTGCAGTAAGACTGAGTCTGAAAGGAACTAAAAGGAGTGGCAACTCAACTGCTACACTGGCCCCAGGCACCGGGCATCTTTCTCTGTCCTTCTCTGTACTCTTCTCCTCTCAGCCACCCCTCCCCTCAGCTGGAGGATCATTCATTTAGTGGTGGCATCCCAGACAGAGAGAGTACCAGCCTGTGCTGCACCCAGGTGCCCCTAGGTGGCAGTGTGCCCTAGGTGGCCGCCTAATTTTCCTAGTGGAAACACCAACCCTGATTGTTTGCAACAATATGGAAGAGAGCTTAAAGCAGTATTAAACCAAAAAGCAAACATTTATCGTATTGCAGCTTATTAATATTTATATGTGATAGCTGCATTAGTTTTCTTTTTAAGGTTTTTTTCGTTTATTTTTATCTGGTGATCCAGCAAGTAGGTCTATTTGTCAAGATATCAAATTCTCCTGCAGATGTAGCAGTTAGAGGATTGAGAAATAAACATTTACCACTGACAGAGGTGCTTAGAATGGCCAGCTTTTATTTATTCATTCATGTAAAAGTTTTATCCTAAAAGAAAAAAAAACTTGTTGTAACTGCAGTGTGTGCTGGAGTTTAGCTTCAATTTGTTCATGTGTCTAACACTCCTCTCCCCCTAGATTGACAATGCTGCTGTCCAAAGGTGTCTGTGTTGCTCCTTCATCCAGAGTGGGTTCACTCAAGAGGTGTGTTACTGACCAGATCACCAGGTGAAAAAGCTTAAAAAGAAAATGAATGCAGCCATCCAGGGGCGGACTGACAACTCATGGGGCCCCCGGACAATAGGGGATCATGGGGCCCCTGTGTCCTCGCCCACACTCAAACCACCCCAAAAAAGCCTATGAAAGGAACCAGGGGCATCACATGGGGCCCCCTACTGACCCTGGGCCCTCGGGCAGTGTCCTGGTGCTCGAATGGTCAGTCCGTCCTTGCGGTCATCACATCTAATGATTGGTAAGCTGCAACATATTGCATTTTTGGTTTTGGCCTCTTGCACACTACTGCCAAAATACTGAAGGATCCAGGGATACAGGTGCTTTTTTTTACCTATCTAAATGCAGCCCATTGTTACAAGGTGTCTGCACACAAATGTGCATAAATATGTGCTGTGTGTACATGAGTAAAAAAATGCTGAAACCTGAGTTACTGGAGAGGTTAGAATTTATTTTGCTTTTGTATGCACATACCCACAAATATGTGCAAATTATACTCCTGAAATTTCGGCCAGAAATACTCATGTTCAAACATCAATAAACATCATTAAAATGTGCCTGAACTTTGCATATTATTAGTCGCAAGAAAATAATTTAGTCCTTTTAAAATTCCATTATTGTTTTTACGATCACTACTTCATGTAAAAGAATTCCAAGCTAAACCACTCCCTTAAAAAACTTGGTACTTGGATGACAACAAAGTGATTTTCCAAATTTTTATACCGGCGGTGAATATATGTTAACCAATAGCCGCCCGGCCAATAGCTGTTGTAGCATGCGCAGTTTTCGCGCTTGCAGAGTTGCGCAGCGGCGTGATCTGTCACCGGCCGTGTACCTCGGACATGGCTGATGACAGATCTGAGTACCGGCCCCTGTTGCAGGTACCATGTGACCTGCTGTGACCAATCACAGCAGATCACATGACAGTTGTATACAATGGATGGCTTCATTCATGCCATCCATTGTATACTAGTGTCTAGCTGTGAATGGTCACAGCGATCACATGCACATGTCATGTGATTAGCTGTAGCCAAATCACAGCTAAGCACAAAAAAAAAAAAAAAAAGCCTGAATGAATCGATGTCATTCAGATAAATGCTTGCTTATAGCAAAGTAATTCTTTGCTATAAGCAAATTGTGTAAAAAAAAAAAAAAAAAAAAAAAATACTGATCACTTTCCCAAAGTAGTACAATGTTACTATGGTAACATTGTACTGCTTTGGTCATAGTGAAATGTGAAAAAAAATCTTAAAAAAAAGAAAGAGAATGTAATAAAAAATGTAAAATAATAATAAAAAAAAAATATATATATATTTTTTCATATTGTCACCAGTCAGTGTCCCTGATCACCACCATGCCAGTTATATGATGATGCTGTACTGCACTGGTAACAGTATGTAAAAAAAATAGTGAAATTTTTTTTTTAAATTTTCCGAAAAATTATGACAAAAAAAATACAACTTCAAAAAACTGGCCATGCCTCCTATGAAGTACGTCGGACTGTCTACTTTGCAAAAAGGGGTCATTTGGGGGATATCTGTACCGTTCTGACATTCTTGGACCTCAAGAAATTAGATTGGCTGTCAGTACTTCAGGATTGATCAATATTCAGATCTATACCATAGTTTGTGAACTCTATAACTTTCCTACAAACTAAAAAATACATCCTAATTTGGGTTATTTTCACCAAAGACATGTAGCAGAATACATCTCGGCCTAAATTTATGAAAAACAAACAACTGTGCAAACTTTTATAACAGAAACAAAGAAAAACGTGTTTTTTTTCAAAATGTTTTTTTGTTAATTTAGCAAAAAATAAAAACCTCGGTGGTGATTAAATACCACCAAAAGAAAGCTCTAGTTGTGTGAAGAAAATGATAACATTTTAATTTGGGTACAATGTTGTATGACCGCGCAATTGTCATTCAAAGTGTGAGAGCGCTGAAACCAGAAAAATGGCCTGGGAGGTAAGGGGGTAAAAGTGCCCGGTATGGAATTGGTTAGCTTGCAAACTGAGTAGTCTTCTGAATAACTGCAAAACACCTTGCTGTTACAATTATTCCTACCCACATGGAAGAAAAATATATTTTTAAAACATTCTTCCCAAATATATTGACATATATTTGAAATGCTACAATTTTACAATTTTGGCCATATTCAATATATTTCACTATATATATATATATATATATATATATATACTGTATATATATATATATATGTGTGTGTATATATATATATATATATATATATATAGATATATATAAAATCACAGCATGTTGAAATGCGTTTTTATTACCAAATATATGAAAAATATTCTTAAAAATACATTTAAAATATACTGTATGTCTTTAAAGATACAAATCTACATTTCTGGAATGCATTTACAAATATATGTAAACATATATGTTAAAATGACTTTTTTATATGTTAAAAAAATCTGAAGAATATATTTAAAAAAATATATTTTTTAAAATATATGATTTTTGAAAATATATTCTTCAGATTTTTTTAACATATAAAAAAGTCATTTTAACATATATTTGTAAATGCATTCCAAAAATGTAGATTTGTATTTTTAAAGACATTCAGTATATTTGAAATGTATTTTTAAAAATATTTTTCATGTATTTTGTAATAAAAATGCATTTCAACATGCAGTGTATATATTTATTGAAATATATTGAATATGGCCAAAATTGTAGCATTTCAAATATATATATCAATATATTTGAGAAAAATATTTTAAAAATATATTTCAAATATATTTTTCTTCCATATGGGTAAATCTTTCTTCAGTTCTGTTTTGCCCAAACGTATGTAATGTACAGAAGGCAATGCTATTTTGTGGTCTAGGTGCATAAGGTTACTTTTTGTAGGATTACATGTAATTCACCATTTAAATGCTCATTTTGATATGATCCTTCTGTAACATCAATATTATATTAGTCATGCATTGGAAAGAGCTGTAGATGCTTTCATACAAATAAACCCATTTGTGACTTGCACAGCACTACACATACAATATATCAGAATGTACCCACAATAGCTGTCAGTGTTGTCAGCAATAATAACTGAACATAGATTGGAGCAAGGTTATGCTTACAAAGAGCTGTAGTCACTTCAGGTTGACTTGTAAAGTATAAGCCTAGCAATACATACAGTACTTACTCCACTTTATCAAAATGTAGCCAAAATTGCTGTCACTGCTACCAGCATGAATGAGTCAATGTAACAAAGTGTAGTAAGTTGAAAGTTACAAAACTGTCAAGTTTGATTCATAACACAATATACTGCTCCTGCTGGTAAAGAGTAGATCTGTCGTTCTTCCTGCAATAGCAACAGTCTGGTAAAAGCAAGCTAAAATTAAGCCTCCAGAATAAATAGTAGTGATTTTGAAGGTAATATGCCATATACAGGAGCTCCTTCTCCTGTCCTGACCCTGGCTGGTGACAATGACAGATGTGTGGTATGGTTAGAGAAAAAAAGCCACCAGATGACTGACAAGTGAAGAAGGAGCTCCTGTCTCTGGCACATCTGGAGCAAAATGGTTACAGCACTATCTACCATATATCAGAGGTGCTCAGCCATGGCCCTTGGAGTCCTCTGATGTGGCCCTGAAACTGCATGCAGGAGTTTTGGTGTGCTTTCAGAAAGTGTACCACAACTGCAAGAATAGAAGACTATGGCAAAGTTCATCTAACCTGCAGGAAAAGCCACAACAAGTGCACTGCGCTGCGGGTAAAGCATAGCGCATGTGTGCAAAGCAGCCTTATGGGGGGCGAGGACAGTAAGGGCTTGTTTACATTTGCAGTTTGGGGGCAGTAAAACCCCATAGTTGAGACATGTTTTAACCACACACCCCCAACCACTAGTGTAGCGTCAGGGGTCACCCCGCCTCATGCTCCAGGGGGCCCCTGTGGACTTCCTGTCACATTCTGTTTTATAATTGGATAGTAGGGATGGTGGAGGCAGCATATACAGGAATCGATCCTCTCCATTTTCCTACTACAACTGCTGAAAACCGGCTTCTCCTCTTCCTTCTGCCGGCATTCAGCGGCTGCGGAAGTAAAATATTCATTATGCTATTCAAAATAAAAAATGTGAAATTCTGAACCATTTCCTTGCATTGTGGCCCGTGACTTGAAACCAAATCACTTAAATGGCCCTCGCTATTCAAAAGGTGGAGCACCCTTGATTTTTAGGCATTCTTTTTATTATTTTCATTTGGTGTTCTGGTTAGTATGCCTGTTGTTTTTCAAAAGAAAAAGTTCACCAGCAGAATGTATTAGTTACAGAGAAGACACAAACCATTTACCACTGACAGGGGTGCTTACAATGATCAGCTTTTATTTATGCATGTAAAACATTTGTTCCCAAAAGGGAAAAAATGAATTGCTGTAACTGCTTTTAAAAGTGTGTGTGCCCTATGGCCAGTCTGGGCCTGATGAGCCCCAAAGCTGCACATATTTTTCAAAACATTCCACTGCAATGTAGTAGTACGAACTGCCATTATAGGTAGTGACCAGGGGCGGACTGACCATTCAGGTGCTTGGGCATGGCCCAAGGGCCCAGGGTCTGTAGGGGGCCCCATGAGATGCCCCTGGTACCTTTCATAGGCTTTTTTTGGTGTGGTTTGAGTGTGGGCGAGGACACAAGGGGCCCCATGATCCCCTATTGCCCGGGGGCCCCATGAGTTGTCAGTTCGCCCCTGGTAGTGACTATATTTCTTGCTTATGCATTGCGCCTGCGTTAGACAGGGCTGTCTAGGACAGCACAATGCATCTGGTATGAATCAGCTTCTAGTGCCCCATTCCCACCTGAGTGTTTAGTAGCCTAAAGCTTCAAATCACTCAGTGAGCTTAACACTTGAATCTCAAAACAGTACATGACTTACTATTGAAGCAGAATGGGGCATCTTTGGTTTCAATAAGAGAATGTGAAAAAAACGTAAATAAAAATGTGTTATGCTCATTTTTCAGATGCTCCCAATTAAAGTTTATGAGGCCAAAAACCAGCAATCCTGTCCTTTAGGAGCTACTCTATGCCACTTTAGGATTAAAAAAAAATTCACAAATAAAAATTCCTGAGAATTGCCTACATATCAGTGTGAATGAGCCCCACAGCAGAGAATAGACTGACTTCAAGGATACAATTCTCTAATATGTGACAAAGACACTACAGGCTCTGCAATCATCAGATTAGTAACTTCTCTATACAATGCAATCACAGGTGTATAGAATCCCTGATCACCTACCCAGAGACATATCAGTCTTGATGCTGTCCTGGAGCTCTCCTACACTGGCTCCTCTTCCATGTACTCCATGGCTGACTATGCTCCAGCAGATCACACACAGGTGGAGGACAGCTCATCCTGCCCCATCCAGCCAGTGCAAGGTTTGGAACACTGCTAGGGATGGAGGACGCCAAATAGGGACATACAAGAGCTGGGCTCACTGTCTGCCCGGTGGTGCACTTCATTCACTGTCATGGAGTGATTGGAGAACACACACTGCCCACCTATAGGGATCGCATCTTAGCAGACACAGCTGAGTGCGGTGCCGGCATTATGCTCCATTTCCATCTGTATGATGATGTACAGGGTGGGGGAGGGGAGAGAGACATGGCTGGGTGTCTGTCTGACCATCCATCCTTAAGACATGTGGCCCGGTCACCTGGCCCACTGGGCAAATGCCTGGTGTGCCCTATGGCCAGTCCAGGCCTGCCAATCACCATTGTAACTCCACATTCACATTCTTGTATATAATACTTGTGTAATTCAGGAGATCATAGCCTCTGCTAATTGGACAAAGGGGACTACTCCTGAATTTTCTGTCACAGTGCTTCCAGATAGAAGGGTCTTGGGCTTGCAAGTTGGACTGCCTCTTAAAGGATAAGCAGGGGTGGACTGACCATTCGAGCACTCGGGCACTGCCCGAGGGCCCGGGGTCAGTAGGGGGCCCCATGAGATGCCCCTGGTAATTTTCATTGGATTTTTCATAGGCTTTTTTGGGTGTTAGTGAGGATACAGGGGCCCCATGATCCCCTATTGCCCAGGGGCCCCATGAGTTGTCAGTCCGCCCCTGAGGATAAGTTAACCTTTTAACAAAAATAATACACACACTTTTTTTGCAAGTAAAAAAAATGTGCGTTTACTATTTTTTGTTTTGGGAGCCTGGAAAGCATTACACCAGCAATCAGCAGATTGCAGGTGCCATGCAGGACTCCTGCAGACCTGTCAGTGTATTTGTGTGCTCATATCTCATACAGGCAAATACACTCTGACATGAAGAGACAATGAACTACCACAGTACTCAACAGCACCATGGTATTTCATTGAGAATTGCAAGCCGACAGCAGCAAAGGCTGTCAAAACGTATAGTTTTCCCAATAACAGAACTCTGTGAATGAGTGACACAACCACTTTTTAAAAATAAATTGTGACAGCTAACAGGGGGGGGGGGGGGTGAAGATACCAGGAATAGGGGGGGAGCGGGGACCTGTCCTTTTGTAACATGTTACATGTTGCACCCCGAATATGTTGAAAAGGTGGACTTATCTTTTAAGAATACTTAGTCTCCAGGCTGTTGCATTTACAGTACTTGAAGCATGCAATAATGCAAGTACAGCCCTTGAATGCATTTGCAAATGTTGAATTGAAAACTCAGATGAATAAACGGACATGAGAAGATGGAATACTCACGTTCATTCCAGGGCTCCTATAGCTTTTCCTGCTGACTGTTGCTGGGTGGGGTTCAAAAACCAGGAACAAACAGCTACTACTGGAGCAATTCTTCCACAAAAGAAGAAGTTCTTCTGTTGTTCTCTTTCAGCTATTCGAATTCAGCATAGGACACTTTAAGGCACACAGCCTGCTTTGGCTTTGTTTTTCAAGAAACAACAAGAAAAGAAGTGTAGCACTACCCCTGTAGGAGCAGCGTGTATTTTTACCCAGGTCTCCCCTTTGTTGCACCCCGCAACCAGGCACAAAGTATTTTCCACAGTCAGGTGTACACATACAGTCAGGTCCATAAATATTGGGACATTGACACAATTCTAACATTTGTGGCTCTATGCACCACCACAATGGATTTGAAATGAAATGAACAATATGTGCTTTAACTGCAGACTGTCAGCTTTAATTTGAGGGTGAACAGTGTAGGAATTACAACAGTTTGCATATGTGCCTCCCACTTGTTAAGGGACCAAAAGTAATGGGACAGAATAATAATCATAAATCAAACTTTCACTTTTTAATACTTGGTTGCAAATCCTTTGCAGTCAATTACAGCTTGAAGTCTGGAACGCATAGACATCACCAGACGCTGGGTTTAATCCCTGGTGATGCTCTGCCAGGCCTCTCCTGCAACTGTCTTCAGTTCCTGCTTGTTCTTGGGGCATTTTCCCTTCAGTTTTGTCTTCAGCAAGTGAAATGCATGCTCAATTGGATTCAGGTCAGGTGATTGACTTGGCCCCCACAGCAGCAATGGTTGGACAAGTTCTTCAGAACACCAGCCATTGTTCCCTTTTCTCAGACCCATGCTGACTAGCAAGCACCAGAGGGATAGCCAAGCACACAGAGTCTCCAAGATCTTTCCATGTCTGTACTCACAAGTCCAAGAACAGAATGGCAGCCTCCTTCCAATCTTTCAAGCAACTCTTTCCAGTGATACCAGACAGATCTTTGGCAGACAGCTTCCCTCAGTCAGCCTACTGTAGAACCAGGGTCACTCTTTCTAATTTCAGGCCCTCAGGTTGCCCACCTGAGGCCGAATGGCAGCAGTTGCCAGGTGAGGCAAGCCTGTCACCAGCCCGGCTTGGTGACATGCTCTCCAGGGAAAAATGCTGAACTCATGTGCTCACACAACATAAATACCTCTCTCAGCATAAAATGGAGCCACCTTCCCATGCAACTGGCCAGGGCTGTATCCATATTTAAGCTGTTCATTTGCTTAGCCCCTACCTATGTTCTAGAAGGCTCTCATAGCTTCCTGAAGGCAGGTGAAGCTCAAAACAAACTTAAACAGCATCAGAGCTTCACAAGCAGACCTGACTAATCAGTTACAGTGCTCTGTTAAGCAGAATACCAAACTGAATTTACCGAACAGCCTCCCTGTTAAGCAGAGAAACACAGCTATACCTTTCCGAATAATACAGATCCTAGTACCTATCTAGGAGGGTGCTACAGAAGTTATACTCTGGATTCAGCAAGAGAAACATATAAACCCTTACAAAACTATAATTTACCAGAATATAGTATATTAGAATGTAAGCACCTACTTGATCAGGCATTGGGGGAATGGTATTATCTGTACACAACATTGATCTTATTCTATAAGGAACACTTTAATTCCTCTTAGTTTTATCACCTCCTTATCTGATAATCAATCACATCATCAAAGTGGAACTAGATAGCTCAGCAAATCTGATGGAACAAACCCTTAACTCCCTAGGTTGCCTATTTAACGTATATTGGTCATGTGCAGATGTATGGAATTTTTTGATGCAATGATTTTGTATTGAGTGTAAGAAAGAGAAAGTGAAAACAGTTGGATGTCAGTCTATCATTTGTGACATTCCAGTAGTTTAACAAGTGAATAGATGTGTGGAACGTAAGAATTTGGAATGACTAATAACACTAAAGTAGTGATGCTTAATCACACAAGTGCAGGGGTTACGCCAGACGTCTTATGTTTTAGATGCATTAACCCTCTACTCCCATGTTTACCAATGCCACATTAAAGTGATCATTATATGAATATATATTTTACTACATACTATGGACATACTATAACAATCTCTTTGGTGCAGCAAGGGTGAATATGGGAGTAGAATATTAATACTTATAAATCAGGAGTCATTTGGTTCAATTCATCATTACGGCTTCACCCCTGCACCCTTGTAATTGAGCATCACTTCACCATTATTATTAGCCATTCCAATTGCTAAAGTTCCATACATCTGCAAATGACCCATGGATACTGAAATAAACTAAGGAGCCAATCAAGGAAGTCAAAGGTTCATTCAATCAGACTTACTAAACTATCTAGTTCTACTTGGATTCTAAGACCTATTATGAGATGCCAACCTACCACTAGCAGAAACATTTAGGAAACTTTGCAGCAAAGAATCTTTTTGGATCTAGACCCTTAGCATATTACCCCTTATGGAACTTAAAAAGGAATAGGACATTAATACTGATTTATAATACAATTGTTTTACTAATGTTAATTTTATTTGTTCTCCCTGTCTGCCTTTTTGTTACAAAGTACACTCCTGCTTCTACTGTTACAAAGTTACATCACCTTTGTATCTATCTAGTCCCAGTCACTTCCATGCAATTTAATCATGTCAAATACAATATCTATCTTATCTATCTATCTATACATACATACACAGTATTCTTATACAATATATTACCAAAAGTATTGGGACGCCTGCTTTTACACACACACAAACTTTAATGGCGTCCCAGTCTTAGTCCAATGGGTTCAATATTGAGCTGGCCCTCCCTTTGCAGCTATAACAGCTTCAACTCTTCTGGGAAGGGTGTCCACAAGGTTTAGGAGTGTGTCTATAGGAAAGTTTGACCATTCTTCCAGAAGCACATTTGTGAGGTCAGGCACTGATGTAGGACGAGAAGGCCTGGCTCACAATCTCTGCTCTAATTCATCCAAAAGGTGTTCTATCTGGTTGAGGTCAGAACTCTGTGCAGGCCAGTCAAGTTCCTCCACCCCAAACTCGCTCATCCATGTCTTTATGGACCTTGCTTTGTGCACTGGTGCGCAGTCATGTTGGAACATCCCCAAACTGTTTCCACAAAGCTGGGAGCATGAATTTGTCCAAAATGTCTTGGTATGCAGATGCCTTAAGAGTTCCCTTCACTGTAACTAAGGGGCCAAGCCAAACCCTAACCCTAACCCCTGAAAAACAACCCCACACCATAATCCCCCTTCCACCAAACTTTACACTTGGCACAATGCAGTCAGACAAGTACCATTCTTCTGGCAACCGCCAAACCCAGGCATATCCATTAGATTGCCAGAGAGGGGAGCTTTATTCACCACTCCAGAGAACATGTCTCCACTGCTGTAGAGTACAGTGGCAGCATGCTTTACATCACTGCTGAATTCTTTGCATTGCACTTGGTGATGTAAGGCTTGGATGCAGCTGCTTGACCATGGAAACCCATTCCATGAAGCTCTCTACGCACTGTTGTTGTGCTAATCTGAAGGCCACGTGACGTTTGGAGGTCTTTAGCTATTGACTCTGCAGACAGTTGGTGACTGCTGCACACTGTGTGCTTCAGCATGCACTGACCCTGCTCTGCCATTTTTTCGTGGCCTACCACTTCGTGGTTGAGTTGCTGTTGTTCCAGTTGTTTCCACTTTGGTGTAATACCACTAAGAATTGACTGTGGAATATTTAGTAGCAAAGGAAATTAGGGTGGACTAATTGCACAGGTGGCAACCTATCTTGGTACCATGCTTGAATTCACTGAGCTCCTGAGAGTGACCCATTCTTTTACAAACATTTGTAGAAGCAGTTTGCATGCCTAGGTGCTTGATTTTATACACCTCTGGCCATGGAAGTGATTAGAATACCTGAATTCAACGATTTGGAGGGGTGTCCCAATACTTTTTGCAATATAGTGTATATATATATTTTATTTAACCTGGACCAATGATGTAATACAGTCTAGAAAGATTTGAATTGTTATGTTTAATAGTGGTTGACTTGACTATATCTATCTGTATTTATGTACCCAGAGCTTTGTAGGCCAGGATAGGGTTAATGTCAATTCACCAGCGCTATCTTTTCATCCATTCATACCCCCTGTAAATCCAGTGGTTCTGTACTCTCAACATTCACTCAGACCCTAAGAATGATAAAGGGGAGGAGCATAACCTAGCAACCTGCCCACTACCTGGAGGTATAGCTGCTGATCAGTGAGGATACTGTAAATTTCCAGCCTCAGGTGGGTCTTACACTGATTGTATTAGATACTTGCAGCTTACCATCTCTATACAAACAACCCTACCAATGGCAACAGAGGACTGGGGACCTTTCACCCAGACATGCATACTTGTAGTGGATCCTTATGAGGGCAAAACTTATTTTATGTTATTAAAGCTCCATTTTAATGCGTTGGATGTTTGGCTCATGCATGTTGCTTTTGTCTTCATCCAGTAGCACTAGAAACCTACTGTACCTTTGTCAGACTATGCCAAGCCTTATGTATCATAAGTGACTGAATCATCTGGAGAGCTTAGTACAAGCTATCCCTTTGTTATTTATCATCCTATCTGATGAATAGTCCAGTTTTTTTTAGTCTGGTGATCCTAGAATCCTTACTTGCTGTCTCTCACACATTCAAAGTTCTAGTACTAAAGGTACTTTTGAAAATACCTAAATTCAAATATTCTTCAGAAGTGACTGGTGGTGCAGGAAACAAAGAGGTTGATTTACTGAAGGCAAAAAGGATATTCACATTGCAAGGGAAGTTGTACTTTGCATGGGGAATTTTTCCCAGATCTTAGAGAATGTGAAGAAATTTCACTTTGCATAAAGTTCCTAATCACGTGCAAGGAAGTTAAAAAAAAAAAATGTTTGCTCGCTCATGATTGGACAACAGATGTCAGCAGAGCTTTACCTCATTCACCAAATTCTGGGGGAAATTAATTTGCAAAGTGCAAGTTTCCTTTCAGAGTAAACAGGCTATTTGCCTTTAGTAAATAAACTGAAAATAGAGAGGAAGTTAACCAGTTATTTACTTATTTGTTTTAATTTTAACAAAGCTGCTGTGTTGCATAGCATTACTGTACAATACTAGTACCTCACTAAATGCCTAATTTGTCACCTGAAATTATACACATCCAATTTTTACATCATAGCTGGTGCCTACATGGTACTGTTCCATACATACTTGACTTGCATGCATCAAAAAAGCTAAATACTGAATTTGACTCCTGTTAGGGTGACCTGTGGCAGAGATGTAATAAATGTTCAAGAGGCCTAATAAGATTGTTCTTCCCTTCAAGGGAGGGTTCCAGTTCTCCTAGGGGGCTGTTGCCCCTGGGAGATAGCCTGAGAGTTACAGAGACAAGAAGCTGCAGTTTGGGCCTCAGCAGTTGCTGGGCTGAGGGCCAGGAAATGTTTGACTGAGGATTACCTTTTGTTGGATGGCCATGCACTGAAGTCCTGAGTCTAGAGAGAAGGATCTTGTTATCTGATCTACCTGCGGATACTGGGTGGCAGACAGCTCCTGGGACACCTTGCTGGGGACTATTTGTAGAGAAAGTGCCATAAGGGAACTAAGTGCCAAAAGTCAATTTATGGACTGCTGTTGTAGGGTTCTAGATATACTGGCCATTCCCTGTTACCTCCAGGAAAGGTTGCTATTGGAAGATTAGAGAGAAGTTTGTCCTCCTATTGTTGCTACTGTATCCTGTGACCCTAACCCTTCTCCTATTGAAGTTATTCAGCAATAAATACTAAAACAAAATCCCCTAGACTGAGCCTGAATTGTTGGTGTGTGTGTGGGACTGAGATTGTGTGAGTGGCAGCCTCTGCACTATGAGTAATATAGCACAGTGTCAATGGTAGATGATCACAGAGATAACAACATCAATTCCAACTGTGTGGAAGAAAAACAGAAACAAAACTATCAGCCTTCTAAGGTGCAATCTTGAAAATGTAATAACTCTAAAGTACACATAAAAACACATTTCAGATGTTAAAAAGATATTCACATTAAAAAAATCCAACAAAACCACAAAAAAGTTTTTATACATACTTACCTCCTCTGTGCAATGGTTTTGTACATAGCAGCACAGATCCTCCTCTTCTTGGGTCCCCTGCTCGTGCTCCTTGCACCTCCACCCCTGCTGAGTGCCCCCAAAGCTGCTTGCTTTTGGGCACTCGTGCGTGCTCACTCCCGAGCTGCCTTTGTGTGTCTATAAGACACACAGAACATAGCTCGGCCCCATCCCCCCGCTTACTCCTCACTGGCTGTGATTGACAGCAGTAGGAACCAATGGCTTTTAGCTGCTGTGTCTCAGCCAAGCAGGAGGGAGAGACGCAGGAGAGCATGAGGCTCAGGTAAGTATTAGGGTTTGCTGAGGGGGAAGCTGCACACTGAAGGTTTTTAACTTTCATACATAGAATACATGAAGGTAAAAAACCTTCAGCCTTTAAAACCACTGTAAATATAATTGATTTAGAATCTGATAAACAGTGAATGAAATTCAAAGAAATCAAGAAGGATGAATCAAAGAAAACAGAGGAGAAGCAAAAATTGAGAAAGATAAAAATCTTGTAAAGTAACTGGTCTGTGAATTCCAAAGAGCTGCCAGGAAGAATAACAACCAATATTACAACATCATAGGTAAAAAGATTGAAGATGGAAAACATTTTTTTTGTGAAATCAAAAGGAAAATTCAGCTTCAAGTATTGTAAGTATGCTCAAAGATGCCCAGAGAGAAATCATCACTGATGGAACTGAGATCAAGCAAAAGTAGAATGTGTTTGCAGAAGACATCAATAACCAAGACACTGTTTCTGAAACAGCTACATAGAAGACTTTTCAATGAAGAAAGATGAAATCAGACAGGCACTGTGATAATTGCACAAAAAAGAAAGCTAGAATTAATGCAAAAAACTGAAAAAGAATAATCTAAAGTTCTAACAAATTTATGCTAACTAGTCAGGAAAATCACTCAATGGCCAACAGATTGGAAGAGATCCATTTTACATTGAAAATACCAGATTACCAAAGAAAGGAGACTTTTCCCTGATATCAGGCACCAGCCAGATTATGGTAAAGATTACTCAACACTGACTAGTACCTTACTTTAAAAGATCATTATTGGATGTACAAGCTGGATTTAGAAAAAATGCTGAGAAACTAGAGACATTATTGCAGATGCATGCTGGATAATTGAAAAAGAAAGTCAACAATACTTCATT
Organism: Staurois parvus; assembly: GCF_062004578.1. Classification (NCBI taxonomy): domain Eukaryota; kingdom Metazoa; phylum Chordata; class Amphibia; order Anura; family Ranidae; genus Staurois; species Staurois parvus. The sequence goes on from NW_028317818.1 coordinate 9,932,709, forward strand.
GATTACAACATAGCTTTTGACTGTAACGACCCCGTGAAATGATGGGATTTATTTAAGAAATAGGGTATGGCTGAAAGTCCCATTGTTGTTAAGAAAAAACTTTACAGTGATCAAGAAGCCACGACCATGACAGATAATGGAAACATAGACTGACCAAGATTGGCAAAGAAACTAGACAGTCCTGCATGCTCTCACCATACCTCTTACCTCAACTCTTATACTGAACATATAATTAGAAGAAGCAGAGCTGGAAGAAGATGATAGGTTAGTGGAAGAAACATCAACAATCTGCTGCTAATGACACTATGCGTGCACAGTAGGGATGAGGTTCAGGTTGCAGTCGAGCATGGGTTTGAGGTGAACCCAGCTCATTCATGGACACAGCAAACGAATGTGCTATTTCTTTGTAATAGCAACTAACTTCCTATTGTGCACTTATGGTCTGTACCTTAGGTCAGGTGGATTAGAAGGGCTAATAAAGGAGCATTTGGATAATCTAGCCCCCTCACTATAAAAGCCTGAGTTCTTAGCAGACATTTGTGTGTTGGAGTATTTTAGGGAGAGATGACGGTGCTACTGTGAACTGCAGTAGGCTACACTGCGTACCCACGTCATTCACAGAGATCCGATCCGTCGTTTTTAGCAACAACTTTAGTTGCTGTTGATCTGCTGCCCTGCCCCCTCCCCCTTTCTTCCTTTTTAAAATTATTTTTATTGGGTTTTTTATTCTCCTTGATTCAATGTTTTTGTAAAAATGTTTGTTGTTTTTTGGCAATGCTGTGTTTTGCTTGCAGTATGTCACATATTTTTGCAGTAAAATATTCTGCACCAAAGTGCAACATCATTAGTGCACCAAAAAACTTTATTTCCCCTATTAACATAGCTGCCAATAAAGTTAAATATTCTCCTTTATTCAAAATGTCAGGCAGGCCTAAAGGTAAAGACAGAGGTTTGGTAGAAGATGGTGAGCAAGTTATACAGGATAATGCAGTAGTTGGGCCATATCAGCTAAAGGAAGGAAATGTCTGCCTTTTCTATCTGAGTGACAATGTAATATATGTAGTCACAGTATGCAGAGGAGGTAGTTGAGTGGCTGACAAAGCTTTCTTCTTCTTCCTTCTCCCAGGCACAGAGACATCAGTTGTCTGCAATTGCTGCTGATGGTGTTAATAACCATTCTTCTGTTATGCTATTCTAACCATAGCCTTGAAAATGAGCAGTAAAGAATAGTCAGAATTATTTCATCACATGATGAGTCACTTGCTGAAGGAGGATGATCTTGGTCAGGCAAGAAAATTTCTTGTTTCAGAGAATGAAGAAGCAAGCACCAGGAGCATACAGGGAGAAGACATCTGGCAGAAATCAGCAAGTGGCAGTTCCTGCAGTTGGGTGGCAAGGTAGCAGGCCATATATGGGTGTTATTGATTGGAGAGGAGGAAAGTTGGGGAGAGGCAGAACAACAGGAAGGGACAATTTTGTCTAGGATCAAGGGCAGCTCGCAGAGGACTGGATGGAGCAGCTATCCTATTCCACTAGAAGGCAACACCGTACATGTACAAGCCACTACTATCCTCAGAGCAAGTGCAACATATCTGCAGCCAACATCACTGTTTGGCTCTGCAGCCTCTGTCTGCAGTGTATCAGCTGTAGGAAAACTATCAGCTATTTGGGCACCATGTGTATGAGGAGACATACGAGTCTGCAATACAAATCTTAGTGCAAACAGCACCTCAACCAATTAACAGCGAAAGGCCTGCACTCCTCCTCATTCCATACTCTCCACCTCTTCCCCCTCCACAAAATTCTCCATCTGCAACCACTACACCATTTGAAGCCTCTAGAGATAGGGAGGGAAGTTTTATAAAGGGGTTCAGAGGCTTGTGTTATGCCACATCAAGCTGGAAAGAGGTTCATGGGGCCATGCTTAGAATGGACAAGTGAAGGTTTGAACTTCATCAGAAGTCTTCTAGCCCAAACCTGCCATCTCCAGCAGTATGCTTGACCAGGCATTTGTCTGTTCTGCAGTTGCTGGAGCTGAACAAAAATGCCCCCAAATCATTCCTATGCCCAGCTGGCTTTGCAGATGCTCCCATTCCAGCTATTGGAGTCATTCCCCTTCCATAGGTCTATGGCCTGTGCTACACCACAGTGGCAAGTACTCGACCTCCAATATTTTGCCCAGGAGGCCATCTCTACCCTCCACCAACATATAGAATGCAATGTGTCCAAGTCACCAGACCACTCTGTCAGCAGCAGGGTCCAAGCGACCACAGACATATATTCCAACAAAAATGGGCAGGAACACTGCAGATCACATTTGGCACATTTGGTCAATTTATTGGTGGGATGAATGGGATACATCATGGATGCTGGTGGTACCTATCTGTGTCTTGTACATTGGTGACAGCATAGTCTCCTGTACTACCTCCTCCTATCCTCTGACTACTGAGAACCACCAGTCCCCCCAAGCACCCCAGAGTCTTAACAACATCCCAGGCAAAATGCTGCCATACTGTTGTCTGGCTGAAATGCCTATAGACAACAGTCTCACTGAGATTCTGGATGCTTTCCAAGGCCAGTCTGAGAGGTGGCTGACCCCACAACATTTTGTGCCAGGCAAGGCAGTGTGTGACAATCACTATAACATGCTGGCTGCCCTTCAAGGAACGTGCAAACACATACCTTGCTTGCAACATGCCGGAAACCTGGTAGTGCAGTGGTTCCTAGTTCCCTGACATCAAGGAGGTGCTGTGGCCACTTTAGGCAGTCATATGCTGTAAATGTTTACCTGTCAGAAATGTAGCACTAACACAAGCTGCCTACCCATTGCCTTATATGTGACAACCTCATGTGCTAGAACTCAGCTCAACTATACTGCAAATTCTGCAATGTGCAGCAGACCACCTATGAGTATTTGTGTCAGTATGGTATGTGGACAGGCTCTAGGGGCTGGGGTTCTTTTAACTGTGTAAGTGGCTTATCATTTAGGACACATGCAGCATCTTGGCACCTTTTGAACAGATGAATGAAATGGTGAGCTGTGATGAGGTGAAAATTAGGGACACAGTCACTCTTGTGTTCCTCTTGGAGCACACATTGCAAGGTGTCATAGATCAAGCACTGGAGGCAAAGCAGTAGAAGGAAGAGGAAGACTTGCTGCTGTCTCAATATCAGCAAGATCTATAGTTTAGTGCCTTCATCCCTATAATAGAGGGCAGGGGAAGAGTATGAGGAGTATGGTTGAGGACAGGGGCGTATTTGCCGCGAGGCAAACTAGGCATTTGCCTAGGGTGGGACTTTTCAGGGTGGCGGCACAGCGGCAGTGCCGCCTCCCCCTTCCCTATGTAAGGGACACTTCTGTGAGAAAGGGGCCTGTTGTCAGTGTGCCGGGATGTTCAGGAAGGCCAGAAGGTGCTACGGAGGAGGAAGAAGAAGAGGACGAGGTCAGGGAGAAGGAGCTCGCCCGCTCTTTTGCAGCCGCAGCCGCCATCGGAGATCCTGGGAAAGAAGGGACACAGGCACCCATCCTGGAGTGATGCTGATACCATCTGGAGGAGCCGCTGCTGGACAGGTAAGTGCTTGGAGGACTGGTGCTTCCAAACCCCTGTCTCACTGTCCCCCCGATACACTGACCCCCACCTGTTCTACTTCCCTCCTCCATCCCATTGTCCCCCATCCATCACACTGCCCCCTGTCACCCTGCCCAACACCTGTTCCACTTCCCCCACATTGTCCCACCCCCCCACCTGTCCCTCTGCGCTCCTCCTGCCCATCTGCCCCTCACCTGTCCCTCTGCGCTCCTCCTGTCCAGTTGCCCCGATCCTGTCCCATGCCCCCTGTCACGCTGCCCCCCACCTATCCCTCTGCACTCCTCCTGTCCCACTGCCCCTCACCTATCCCTCTGCGCTCCTTCTGTCCCACTGCCCCCCTCCTATCCCTCTGCGCTCCTCCTGTCCCACTGCCCCTCACCTATCCCTCTGCGCTCCTCCTGTCCCACTGCCCCTCACCTATCCTTCTGTGCTTCTCCTGTCCATCTGCCCCTCACCTATCCTTCTGTGCTCCTCCTGTCCATCTGCCCCTCACCTATTCCTCTGTGCTCCTCCTGTCCAGCTGCCCTGATCCTGTCTCATGCCCCCCGTCACGCTGCCCCCCATCTGTCCCTCTACCTTCCTCCTGTCCCACTGCCCCTCTCCTGTCCCTCTGTGCTCCTCCTGTCCCACTGCCCCTCACCTGTCCCTCTGTGTTCCTCCTGTCCCACTGCCCCTCACCTGTCCCTTTGTGCTCCTCCTGTCCCGCTGCCCTGATCCTGGCCCTTTGCGCTCCTCCTGTGCCGCTGCCCTGATCCTGTCCCATGCCCCCTGTTACGATGTCCCACCTGTCCCTCTGCGCTCATCCTGTCCCACTGCCCCTCACCTATCCTTCTGCGCTTCTCCTGTCCCACTGCACTTCTCCTGTCTCACTGCCCCGATCCTGTCACATGCCCCCCCCGTCAAGCTGCCCCCTACCTGTCCCTGTGCGCTCCTCCTGTCCCACTGCCCTTCACTTGTCCCACTGCGCTCCTCCTTCCACTCATGATCCCTCCCACTGACACCAATGATGGGGCACGATTCCTCCCAATGACACCAATGATGGGGCACTATTCCTCCTACTGACACTAATGATGGGGCACTTCCTCCCACTGATACCAATGATGGGGCACTATTCCTCCCCCTGACACCAATGATGGTGCACGATTCCTCCCACTGACACCAATGATGGTGCATGATTCCTCCCACTGACACTAATGATGGGGCACTTCCTCCCACTGATACCAATGATGGGGCATAATTCCTCTCACTGACACCAATGATGGAGTACTATTCCTCCCACTGACACCAATGATGGAGCACTATTCCTCCCACTGACACTAATGATGGCGCACTATTCCTCCCACTGACACCAATGATGGAGTACTATTCCTCCCACTGGTACCAATGATGGGGCACTATTCCTCCCACTGGTACCAATGATGGGGCACTATTCCTCCCACTGGTACCAATGATGGGGCACTATTCCTCCCACTGGTACCAATGATGGGGCACTATTCCTCCCACTGACACTAATGATGGGGCACTATTCCTCCCACTGACACTAATGATGGTGCACTATTCCTCCCACTGACACCAATGATGGAGTACTATTCCTCCCACTGGTACCAATGATGGGGCACTATTCCTCCCACTGACACTAATGATGGGGCACTATTCCTCCCACTGATACCAATGATGGAGTACTATTCCTCCCACCGATACCAATGATGGAGTACTATTCCTCCCACTGTTACCAATGATGGGGCACTATTCTTCCCACTGATACCAATGATGGGGCACTATTCCTCCCACTGGTACCAATGATGGGACACTATTCCTCCCACTTATACCAATTATGGAGTACTATTCCTCCCACTGATACCAATGATGGGGCACTATTCCTCACACACTGACACTAATGATGGGGCACCATTATTAGCGTCAGTGGGAGGAATTGTGCCCCATCATTGGTGTAAGGAGGAATAGTGCCCCATCATTGGTGTCAGTAGGAAGAATAGTGCCCCATCATTAGTGTCAGTAGGAGGAATAGTGCGCCATCATTGGTGTCAGTGGGAGGAATAGTGCCCCATCATTGGTGTCAGTGGGAGAAATAGTGCCCCATCATTGGTGTCAGTGGGAGAAATAGTGCCCCATCATTGGTGTCAGTGGGAGGAATAGTGCCCCATCATTAGTGTCAGTGGGAGGAATAGTGCCCCATCATTAGTGTCAGTGGGAGGAATCGTACCCCATCATTGGTGTCAGTGGGAGGAATAGCGGTCCATCGTTGACAGTGGGTGGAGCTCCAATAGGAAGAGGTGGAGCCTAAAGAGGAAGGGGTGGGGTTTTCAGATAAAAGGGTGGGGCAAATTTAGATGGGGGGGGCGATTTTAGTCTTGCCTAGGGCAGCACAAAAACAAAATACACACTGGTTGGGGTGCTGGCAGTGGGAAAGATGAGGAAATGGGGTATGTTTCCAGGGAGGCATTTCACCTCTACCAAACCTTGAGAGTTGTACATTGTTGGGGTGAGATAACAGTGTCCTCAGCAACATCAAGTACCCATAGTCCTCTGCCGCAAGCAGTCTGTGGCAAACAGGCTCTTTCATGCTGGAGCACGTGAGCAAAAGGAATCATTATTGTGTGGATACTGTATTGGATCCTCTGGAAAATGGCTGATCTAATGGCCAATATGAGTTCAAACTTCTGATCTCTAAAAAAAGGAGCAGCAGTGGTTGCCTCAGTGATGCTTTTAAGATTTTTTTTCAGACTGCAGACCTGTAGCACTCACAGGCAAGGCCTGAACAACAAACATGAGGTCCAGGGTTGATGCGGACACTCTTAGAAGTGAGGAATTCATGGACTATTTGGTTTCCACACTAGATCACTGGCCAGAGCTTGCCGGAACTTCTGGCTTGCCCTGTTGCCATTGTGCTGTCTGCAAGGACCTTCAGCACAGCTGTACAATTATCTGCTTCTGCTAATTCTCCTGCCCTTCCACCATTTTCTTTGCTGAATTTGTTGACACTAGCAGAACCTGCCTTCTGAAACTGTTAATCACAAACCACAGTACAGATTTGTTTGGTATCTGCTTGTCTGAGTCTATTTAGACGCAGTCAAAAGTTCTGAGCCTTCATGAAGAGGGAGTCTATGTGACCTCAGCTTTTTTATGCTTGAAACAAGTTTATCAATAGAATTGTTAGACGTCTGGATGTTTTTTTTAATGCTTCCCTTAGATTTACATGGTTAGTTTGTATACATCATTGCTGTCCAGTTCATACAATTAAAAAAAAATCAACTTTTTTTATTAATTGCAACTTTGTAAAAATATTCATCCTTGAAATTTTAATGTAAAGTATAGGTTTTAGGGGGTCAGTACTAGGGATGCACAATTGTTCATCACAAATAATTCAGTTCAGAATACTTGAAGCAGTGTAAGAATTCTCTCCAAATGAGAGCTATGAGATATAGCATTTTGCACGTTATTTTTACAATATTATTGACTGTTTATCTACAGTATATAGCCAACAGTAAAAAATAGAGTTGTACAGCCATCGAAGTAAAATATGTTTTTTATTCTCAAAAAATGTTTGTAAACTATGATCTGGTGCTAATAATTACACTAAGATCACCCATAAATAGTTTACAATATTGGATGGTTATTCCTTTCATTTTGTGCTGTAAAAAAAAGGTAAAACGTGATTTTTTTAAATCTATCTGAATTATTTTAAAATGAATGAAAGTTATGGATTTGAGCAATATATTTTCTAGACACTGGGTGGCACTGTTAAATTATTCTTGTCTGCAAACTAGCCACATTTGTTACCTATTGAAAGGAAAATGTAGATTTTAGAAGCTTGGAAAGCATGGAAAAAAACTTAAGATAAGAGAAAATTCAAACAGTTACCCAGCACGCATATAAATCGAGTTAAATGAATGTACTTGTTTGATGAGTTAACTGTATACGTTTGACTTCAGTCCTATTTTTAAGAAGCCATTAGATTGCTTTAAATATCTCATTCAGCATTTAGAAACTGTTTTGCATTTCTTTACGTGTTAAAAGAGGTATGATTTGTCCAGGCTGTCAAATCAGTGTTAGATAAGAGCAAATTACCATCACATTGCATGAATAGAATTCAGTCTGTGAGTTATTTTTGCAATCTTTCAGGGGGGATTTTCTACATGGCTTATACAATAGTTTCCGACAAATTACAAAGCACTGTCTAGAACAATCAATGACGGGTTTACGCTTTTATTTTTTTTCACTTAAATACAGTTATCACCCACATTTTGTGCTCAGCCTTTTATGGGTATTTTTGTCCAAGTCATAGGTAAGGAGACCATGAATTGCATATTACCGGTGGAGAAAGAACTGGACAGCTAAACAGTTTGTAAAGATGGCCATCTATGGATAGAAATTCAGCCGGTTCAGCGGGGACCAGCCAAATTGTAATCCACGTATGGGCAGGTTGGACAACCTGCCTGTTGGGTTTTTCCCAAATGATCAGTTCTGCTTGCTATAGCTGGCAACTAGGCTTTAAAACCAAACACATATTAATTACATTACTGAGGCTAATTTATTGCAGATAAGGCACTAAGTAAGTTTAATTACCATCTTAATACGTTCCTGCCCGGCCTATAGCAGATTGACAGCCGGGCGGGACACTCGCCATTGTGACTGGGCGTCATATGACATCCTGTCAAAACGTGCTGCACACGTGGCCGCGGGGTCACGCAGCGGTGCAATCTGTCACTGGCAATCTGTCACTGGCTGTGTCCACAGGACACAGCCAATAACATATCACTACACCGGCCCATGACATATTCACTACACCGGCCCATAGCCAGTGTCATGTAACCGCTGTGACCATTCACAGCAGATCACATGTCAATTTTATACAATGGATGGCTTCCATTCATGCCATCCATTGTATACCATTATGTTGTTAGCTGTGACTGGTCAAGGCAGTCACATGATACAGACAGGGCCAATCACAGCCCATCTGTATCATGTGATCAGCTTTGCTCAATCACAGCTAATCACAACAAAAGTCTGAATGAATCAGTTTCATTCAGTAACAATGATTGCAAATATCAACAAAATACATTGGTATTAGCAATCATAATGTGTTAAAAAAAATCCTGATCACTTGCCCAGAGTAGTTCAATGTTATTATGGTAAGACTGCTTTGGTCACAGTGTGCTAAAAAATAAAATCGTAAAAAAAAGAAAAAATGTAATTGAAAAATAAAAAAAAATAGAAACATTTGAAAAAAAAAAATCAATTATTATTAATATTATTTTCATCAAAGAAATGTAGCAGAATAAATTTTGACCTAAATTTATGAAAAAATGTTATTTATTTGCAAAATTTGATAACAAAAATAAAGAAAAGTGCATTTTTTCTCAAACGTTTTAGGTGTTTTTGTTTTATTTAGCAAAAAATAAAAAACTCAGTGGTGATTAAATACCACCAAAAGAAAGCTCCATGATAAAATTTTCATATGGGTACAGTGTTGCATGACTGTGCAATTTGTCATTCAAAGTGCGACAGCACTGAAAGCTAAAAAAAGGTTTGGGCAGTAAGGGGGTATAAGTGCCCGGTATTGAAGTGGTTAATCAGCCACAGAACCTGTGTAATTAATATGTGTTTGGTTTTAAAGGGATGAGGTGGCAACCCTACTGGCAACACTGATCAATGTGTTCTGACGGCTGGAAAGGCTCCCTGCGATCAGAACACAATAGCAATAGTGATTCCCCCATCCATCTCAAATGGTGGACCCCCGCTCCCCAGTGGCACCAATACAGTGATCAGTGCTAATAAAAAGCACTGACACTGTACTAATGGCACTGGGCAGGAAGAGGTTAACATGTGAGGCGATCAAAGGGTTAACTGTGTGCTGTTTTACTATGGGTGCTGTGTGCGTGGTTCACTGTAAGCACACTACTTTGTATGGCTCTGCTATGCAGAGCCATACAAAGCAGTGTGCAGGAGCTGACAGGGGAGAGATCTGTATTGTTTACATACAGGTCTCTCCCATGTTGCAAATCCTTGGAGATCACTGGGTGGCGGTGGGGAATCACTGGCCGGGACCTGGTGATTGACAGCCGAGGCCACGAAAGGCAGTGTATATATACGTGATTTTGCACACCCGTGCTGTAGCAGTATTTCTGCAGTTAATGAGAGTTCCACCGGTATAATTTGTTTTGCCAAAGGAGAACTTCACCAAAACTGAGAGTAGTTTAGAGGGCAACTCCTGAACTAAATGATTACTTCCTGAACCCTAAAAAAGACTTACATGTTGGCAACTTGCAGCTTCGCTAAGGTGCACATGTGACAGGCGACAATGCAGGAGCACAATTAGGAGAGTTGTTACCTCATGAAGTGATGGGGGGAGTCCAGTGGACATAGTTTATCTTGGTTTTGCTAAGGCATTTCATACTGTACCTAATAATTGTTTAATCTATAAAATAAGGTCTGCTGGAGAAGATGAAATTGTATGTATGGTACAGGGATAGGAAACTGGTTACATGAAGAGGTCCAGAGAGTGGTGATAAATTACTCATTCTCTAAATAGTCTAAAAGTGGAAGTGATGTCCCCAGGGTACTGTCTTGAGGCCAATGCTGTTCAATTTGTTTATATAATGATAGAGATGTTAGTATTAAAGCTGAGCTCCACCCAAAAGGAGAAATTCTGCCTTAAGGACTCATCCCCTGCTTCCCGTGAAGAACTGGCACCTTTGGAGAGCAGGTACACAATTTTAACAGGTATCCGCTCCAACTTTTGCTCTGACCACTTAGGCAATCGGAAGTGTAAGTTCTCCTCCCAACACTTCCCCCACAGTCTTCAGGATGAACAGGACAATTAAGGATAAGTTGAGGAAGGCCACTGGAAGAACCTATACCCACTGGAAGAAGATGTTACCTGCAATTCTAGCAGAGGTAAGAATGACACCTAATAAGACTACAGGGTTATCTCCTTTTGAAATATTAATGGTAAGACTGTTCCCCACTCCTTGGGCTAGACAGCCACTTATGTAAGAAAAAGGGGATCTTGACCTGGTAGAACAAGAATATGTGAGAAAATTGATTCAAACTTTAGATCAGGTTGAAAGAAATGTTGCTCGCACTTCTTTATCTTTTCAGGAACCAACACACCCTTTCCAAGTGGGAGATGTCATAGTGGTCCACCAACTCGCTAAAGACAAGAAGCAAGGCTACCCCTTTGGACCACCTATTACGGTGATAGCGGTTACCAGAATTCCCAGTCCTGGATCCATGCAAGTCAAGTGAAGAAGGTGAACCAAACACCTGAGAAACACGAGACTGAAAAAGGAGGTGAAGTACAAGCGGAAAATCCTCGTAGAGCGGGTGAAATTGGTGAAAAAGACCCTGAAGATGACATTCCTTACTGCCCCTCATGGTGCTTTGAAGATCTGGGTCCTATTGGGCACATTGACTGTGCTCTTTTTCCTGCCAGTATGGATCTAACTGTATTTATCACCCTGAGGACTTGGGCCTAATAAAAGGTATCTGTGGTCAAGGACTAGATTTAAATGAGACCCAGATAACCAAAAGTGAAAGAAAGCCAAAAAGAAGTTTTGAAGAGAACAATTTTTTTTCAGGAAAAATGTTGATGATGCAGTTTAAATATGCTTATGCTCAAAAGTCAGGTTATGATAAATGTTGGATATGTAGTAAGTTACATCCTAGCACATATGAAATTCCTCTTCCGGCCACTCCAGTCAAAATATTTTTGTTAATAACAGGGAATGCAAGTATTGGTTTGACCAATATTACTTCTAATGCCACCATATCTTTTCCAACTCTGGGAGTCACTCAACTCCCCGATTGGTGTTTTAGACTGGGGAATACTTCCCACAAGGGAAAGGGAATGTGCTCTCAGTCCATATTAAATATATCTGATCCTGGAAGGATGGATGGAACTTCTTCTGTGAAACTGGCAAGTAAATGGTAGAGACCTGAATGAAAGTTTAGAAGGGATACAAGACAATGTGGGGAAAACTATGTTTGGAAAACTTCTTTTTTATTTCACACTTGTCACCCCTGAATTTCACTCTGCAATAAAAAAATTGCCGATCTCCTTGGGAAACAATACCTATATCTGTTGTGGTAAGATCTGTTACCCTTGGATACCGAGTAATGTCCAGGGCAGGTGCTATGTAGCCCAATTAGTGCCAATCATGGCAGCTATAGACCAAAAAGAACACCAGGTAAAAGCCAGTACATACCCAAAACACCAACTAACTCTGAGACAGAGAAGGGAAACCAAACAAGAAAAGGTAGATCTATTCTCTACATGTGATAAGGTTTGGTCATGATTCCCTACCTACACAGGATGGGGAATAACACTCATGAACAAAATAAATAATTACACAAACATTATTGATGATATATTGGAAAGGAACTCTAAGGACATAGGGTTGCTAAATACCGAGACCAGAGCTATTAGAAAACAGCTGGAGTTGCAAGAATTAGCTATTGAAAGCATGAGTGCTGCTCTGACAGGTTTGTGTGAGATGACAGAGGATTATGAATGTTGTACTTGGATATATAATACCACAATGACTGTTCCAGATTATTATGAAATAATAAAGCAGCACAGGGAACAGGTAGATGATTTAATGGAAGAGGCTAGAGCAGCAATGGGCAAACTACGGCCCGCGGGCCGTATACGGCCCAGCGGACCTTTTAACCTCCTTGGCGGTGTTCCCGAGCGTGACTCGGGGTTAATTTTCATGTCCAGGAGCGGTAACCCCGAGTCACGCTCGGGGTAAAGTGCAGAGGATACAGCGGACTTCCTCTACCTTCTCCCCGCGATTCCCCGCTGTGATCGCCGGTGAGAACGCTGCCCGGCATCTGACTTCCTGGTTCCTCTCTCTGCGAGCAGCCGCAGTGCAGGAGAGTGGAACTGGGAGGGAATATTAAAATTTAAAGTGACACACACACACACATACATATAAAAGAGATGATACATTGTAATCTGAGAGGATTACAATATATCACCTCAGATCACCTCAGATCTGACATTTTACTGGCATTTGTGCCCATAAAAATAAAACATGGCATCAAAAATGTCCCCATTTAGGTCCAAAGCACTTTTAGACCAACTGAGTGACATCGACAGCGACGTGGAGTCGTGGGGAGATTTGTCGTCTGACACTGACACCGATCTGGCAAGTGACAGCGGCGATGATCCTGCTCCTGACCTCAGCAATGTGCGCACTTGGTGCCCTATTGCCTGCGATACGGACCATGTAGCGCCCCCAAGATTCCCATTTATTGGATCACCTGGGATGAAGGTAGATGTTGAGCGTAACAACCCTCTGGCCTACCCGCAATTATTCCTCACTGAGGAGATAATTGAAAAAATTGTCACGGAGACCAACCGCTACCAAGAGCAGCAACCCGCTACACTGCAAGCCAGGTTTTCCAGAAACCGAAAGTGGGATCCGGTGAGCAGAGAGGACATCTGGAAATTTCTGGGACTCATCATTCTGCAGGGCGTGATAGGAAAACCGCTCCAGAAATGGTACTGGACCACCAATAAATTACTGGCCACTCCGGTTTTTGGCACCGTTATGTCCGAATATCGGTTTTCCCTCATCATGAAGTATTTACACTTCACTAACAATGAGGAATTTGATGAGGCCACGCATCCTCAGCCCAAACTTAAAAAAATCTGGGAGGTGTACCAAAATATTGTGTTCAATTTCCAGCGGACCTACGTGCCAGATAGGGACGTCAGTGTGGATGAAAGCTTGATGGCCTACAAGGGTCGCCTAAGCTGGATCCAGTACATAGCGTCCAAAAGAGCGCGGTTTGGCATCAAATTCTACATGCTCTGTGAGTCATCTACCGGGTACATTTGGAATTCGGTCATTTACACTGGTAAAGGCACGCAGTTCAACCCCAGGTACAGCGACTATGGGATGGCCACATCATCTGTCCTTACACTGCTGGAGCCGTTGCTGAACCAGGGATATTGTGTGACCACGGACAACTTTTACACGTCTCCGGAACTGTATGAGGTTTTGATAAAAAACAAGACCGATGCTTATGGTACAGTCAAGTCTAATCGACGTGGCATGCCATCTACGTTTGCCCAGAAACAACTCAAAACCGGAGAAATGGTTGCCTGGCAAAAGGGTAAGATGATGGCAATGCGATGGCGAGACAAGAAGGACGTGTGTCTCATGAGCACTGTGCATAATTTGTCCACTGGCATGGCCCAAACAAGAGGTGGGAAAGATGTGCTGAAGCCGCAACTCGTGATAGACTAAAATTACACCATGGGAGGTGTGGACAGAGCCGATCAGGCAATGACATTTTATCCGGCTATGCGCAAATAACAAAAAAAATATTATAAGAAGATATTCAGGCATCTTCTTGAACAATGCCTTTGGAACTCGTACATCCTTCACAGAGCAAAGAGTGACAAGCCTCTTATTCATTCTGAGTTTATCTGGAAGGTGGCTGAGCAGATTTTTATCAACTACCAAACGCCATCAGTAGCCATGAACAGATCTGGACGTCGTGCTGTTGTCAATCCAGAACGCCTGACTGGTCGCCATTTCATGGACTACATCCCGCCAACCACAAAAAAGGCAGCACCTACCAGGATGTGTGTGGTGTGATGCTCAAGGAGAGATGGCAATGGAAAGAAAGTTCGAAAAGAAACCAGATTCCATTGCCCTGACTGTGACGTCGGATTGTGTGCAGTGCCATGTTTCAAAATTTATCACACTCAGGATGTTTACTGAATTTTCTTTGTTTGACAAATTTCATTATTTTTTATTACATTATTGAATAAAATTATATTATTTATTAGATTATAATTCATGATTTTGTGTTTCATACTTTATCACATCCGGGTTGTCTACTAGAGTCTTCTTTGCTCAGGTTTAAGTAAGTAATTACTAAGAATTGCAGGCCTACAATACATAACACCAAATTTCCATGCAAAAAAATGGTACCGCTTTTGGTAAAAAATTCCTGACATAATCATACCGCCAGGGAGGTTAATCCGGCCCGCGGAGCGTGATACAAAAAAAAAACAGCCAGGGCAGGCAAACATTTGCATCATTCAATGCGCTCAAATGCAATGATTGGCCAGTCTCTCTGCCACTCACATCCTGATAGCCAGTGATTGGCTGTCAGGATGTGTGTAGGCGGGGCAGCGTGACGAACGTGAGGGGAGCTAGGCTCCTCTCACAGTCCGCCCTGAAGACCGGAACGGCGCAGGAACACGGCAAGAGGAACGCGCGGAGCAAAGGTAAGTAAATTGACACAGGGGGGACTTGGCTTACTACTTGGGGGGGAATAGTACTACACATCATTCATCTACTCTTGGTCCGACCCCCGGGTCCAATATATGAACCCATTGCGGCCCTCAAGTCAAAAAGTTTGCCCACCCCTGAGCTAGAGCTATAGGAAAAGATGGATGGACTCCTTTTGATTGGCTAGGATCAGGATTTGGTTCCGTCTTTTCATGGATAAAAGGAATCGCTGTAAGCATAGTCATGATATTGTTTTTTGTTTTATTTTTATATCTATGTTTTAAATGCTTATTATATTGCATTGCTAGAGCTATCAAGCTGCAAAATACAAATGAAGGTTATCTAGCTATGTACAAAAAGATGAATGAGGTAAAGAATTGAGATCATGTTCATGATCTAAGAGGTGATTGAAAGGATCTAGATAACCTCCATTTTGTTGATGTACGCCATTTTAAGTATTAAGTTAGGTTTTTGCAGATATATTAAAAGTTTAATGAAACTGTTTTCAGTTTGCACCAGAATGTATAAACAAAGATAAGATGACCCTGACGTTTTCTTTGTCCGGCTAATTCTCAGAAAGCTAACAAAAACAGTTTATACCAAGAAATGTATATGTCATGTTTCATGTAGTTAGCTCATGATGGAAACTTACAAGTTACAGTTTTGAAACTCGCTCCCCCCCCCTCCCTTATTTTGTCTGTATCCTATATAATCTTAGTAATGGCTAATAAACTTTGAACATCTTTGAACATAAGCTGCCTGCTGTTATTCCGTGTTCATGGGGTGTTCCCAGAATTCTGCTGATAAACCAGGAATCTCTCCACAGATCGGTGGTCTCTGAGGGGATAAAGAAAATCGATCCTTTCAGGCACACTGCTGAATTGTAAGACAGGTGAGAGGCTGTTTTTTAAAAGCCATCAGCTATAGTTTTTGTAGCTGCTGACCTCTATTTTTTTAACAGGAGACTGGAGCTCCACTTTAAGAGCTCATTTGCAGTGTTTGCTGATGATACCAAATGATAGGAATAAAGGAATATATAGGAATATAGGGGATAACTTCATTACAGGGTGTAGAATTATTACAGAAAGACCCTCACAAACAGGGGATTGAGCAAATGATGTTCAATATTGAGAAATGTAAAGTTATGGTCTTGAGTGCCAAAAATACACATGCAAATTACACATTAGGAGGGCCCCCCTGGGAAAATCAGTGATGGAAAAGGATCTGGGGGTGCTTGTAGTTCACTGACTTAGCAATAGCAAGTGATGCCAAGCTGCAGCTAACAAAGTTAGAAAAATACTCCCATGCATTAAAAAGGACATACATTCAAGAGATAAATCAATAATTCTACTACTTTACAAAACACTGTTTTGACCTCATCTTGAATATACAGTTCAGTTTTGGTCACAATCCTCAGGAAAGAAGTTGTTTAATTAGAAAGAGTTCAGCGGAGGGCAGCAAAATTATTAGGGGGGATGGAGACCACAGTTATAAAGATTAATTACATAGATTACTGATCATTATGAAGAAGAGGCACCTAACTGTGGATATAGTTACAATGCGCAAATATAATAAAGATGACTTCTGTAACTGTAGTAAATAGTTTCCT
The DNA here is from genome assembly GCF_062004578.1 of Staurois parvus. NCBI lineage: Eukaryota > Metazoa > Chordata > Amphibia > Anura > Ranidae > Staurois > Staurois parvus. The sequence goes on from NW_028317818.1 coordinate 9,949,184, forward strand.
CTAAGACACCTGAAGAGGATACACAGCCAAGGCTTGTGGTTAGAAGAAATGAGGTTTAAGCTTAGATTGCAGAAAGGGGTCTTTATTGTATCAGCAGTAAAATTTGGAACTCCCTCCGCCATGAAGTGTTACTAGCTTTTGTCTGTACCTTCAAAAAATTGTTAGATGTCTTCTTTGGGAAGCAGAATATTCAGGTCTATGGGAACTGTTAGAGAATAAAAATCACACACATACACACACAGAGGTTGAACTGGGTGGACCTGTGTCCTTTTTCTACCTTCTAAATCAGGGGTCCTCAAACTACGAGCCGCATACGGCCTGCCATTTATCCGGCCCACCAGGCCAGCTGGAAAAAAAAACGGTGCCATCCAGCAACTCGCTGGGTCCTCGGCCGCAAGGACCCATGAGCAGCAGCTGGGAAGCCCCTGATTTCACCTGCTGCAGCCAGAGGAGCAACAAGAGAGAAGGAGAGCACACCAGGCACCAGGTACAGTACATTGTGGTGTCCAGTGCATTGCGGTGTCCAGTGTGTTACAGTGAACAGTGCATTGCGGTGTTCAGTGTATTAGTGTACAGTACATTGCGGTGTCCAGTGCGTTACAGTGTGCAGTGCATTGTGGTGTCTAGTGCGTTACAGAGTACAGTACATTGCGGTGTCCAGTGCGTTACAGTGTACAGTGCATTGTGGTGTCCAGTATGTTACAGTGTACAGTGCATTGTGGTGTCCAGTGCGTTACAGTGTACAGTGCATTGCGGTGTCCAGTGAGTTACAGTGTACAGTGCATTGCGGTGTCCAGTGCATTTTAAATATTGTATGGGTTTTTCTTGTTTTTTTGCCCTACAAATAATATACAGCATGTGCGGTGTGCATAGGAATTTATTCATATTTTTTTCAAACTATAGTCCAGCCCCCCAACAGAGTGAAGGTCCGTGAACTGGCCCCATTTAAAAAGTTTGAGGACCCCTGTTCTAAACTATATAACTATGACAGGTAGTGATTGAACAAAGACCTTCATAGCAAGATCACCAGTAAGGATGAGCTTAGTTATAATAAAAACAACCTGTGTGCAATACTGGTATGCAACAATATATGAATAAATGGATGAGTAGGATAATCTGCTGCCGGTAAGTCCTCATATGATCACACCACATATCTAAAAAGCAATATAATAAACAGGACAGCACTACAGACGCTAAATAACAAAAATCCACAAAAACTCTATGCCAAATCCTCTGTACATATCATAATTCCCGCTGGATTGGTAATAAATGTATCATAGTAATAATGTAACCATTCATCAAATTGACATATGAAACATTCAAGTGAAAGTTTCAAAGAAAGTTCCCTTCTGTCCAGGTGTTCAAAGAAAACGGTAAACTGGAATCACCACTAGTGAGGAACTTTCACCTTCAGCCTCTCACCTGATGGTTAGACCTACTGAACTTTGGTCTGATCATGCTGTTAACAAGAAAAAGAGAGGAAGGCGCCTCTAAGTGCAGTATTGTCAATTTATTCAGTAAACAATGGAAAATTTGCACTTACAAGGAGGCCCCCTTCACCTGCTACATCTGATTCTGCTCTCCAAGCTTCATTTTTGATGCACAGGCACATCCTGGTCTCTACTTCCTGATCCTATAGGCATAGTTTGCTGCTGGACGTCTGGATGTCCCACCTGGATCTAATTACCACACGATGAGCCTTTTTAACCGTTTATCTTGTAAGTGCAAATTTTACATTGTTTACTGAATAAATTGTCAATACTGTACTTAGAGGCGCCTTCCTCTCTTTTTCTTGTTACTGCATTAGAGCCTTGCTTCCACTCTAAGAAGAGCTGCCTCAGTGTTACTGCTCCCATCCATCCATCCCTGATATCCATCTGGCACCTTTATCTTCCAGCTACAGAGGTTGGGCTCCAACAAGCGCACCCTATATAATATACATTTTCTGATCATGCTGTTAACCCTATTGTCGCTGGGTTATGGGGATATCCTTCGGCTGTAGGTCTTCCAAATTGTCGATAAAAGGCGATACACCAATTAAATGGAGAGAGAAGCTAACATAGTGTGTACCCATATGTAAAATGTATTGAAATAGATTAAAAAGCAACACTCACAAGTAAAGTGTACATTCCTGGTGCACTACATATAACAGTGGTATCGAGATGTTAATCCTTATGATTGCCACAGATGGTGGAAGCTCCGAGAGTGGGGTCACTGTACTCTCTCCCCTCTCATCTCCTAGTAGTATCCAGTCACTGTGATCCTTGTGGTCCCGCCGGCAGTAGAGTGGTAGCCGGTACTTGAATGTCACTCACTCCACAATACACCCTTACACGTTACACCTGTGTGGCTTCATCAGAGGGTGCATGGGGGTGGTGATAGGAAATCTGTTATGAATAAATGGTTGCCATAGCAACCTCCCGCGAGGACGGGTCAATGATACAGCCTATTATGGCTAATCGGCATATGATGAACAGTAAAGCTAAAATGAATGGAGCTCCTAGGTGGCTAAGATAATGTGTGGAATTGTATGTGGCAATGAGGGAACCCCTGAACTAAGCACCAATTGCTGCAATCATTTTTTTTATTCTATAAAGCAATTCACATCGAAGCCTACGTTCAAACCTCTTAGTGTAAGAGTTTTTAATATAACAATCTACTTTGATTCTGCTTTACTTAAGGTTTTCACCTTATTACTCCCTCTCCAGTTCTTTTTTATATTTTTCTATACCACAAAATTGCATAAGTGAAGGATCACTATTATGATCTTTAAAATGTAATGACAAGTTATGTTTGGGATAACCTCTGGATATATTGTAGGAATGTTCCTTTAACCCCCCGGAGGTATTCCCGAGTGTAGCTCGGGGTTAACTTTCAGTACCAGAAACTACACTCGGGATTACCCTGCAGCGTTGCTCAGGGATTCCCTCCACAACTTACCTTGTCCTGCAGCATCCGTCTTCCAGGTTCCGTTTCCTGCGAGTGTCGGGATGTACGATACGTACGTGGGACGGAACCGGCGGAAAATTCAAAAATGTAAAAATGTGACATTCACTCAATATACTAAAATCTCATAGTATAACATTACTGTATCAAACCATTTCACATTCATTTTGTCCCTAGTGCTTTGTCCTGTGCCCTGCCTGCATTTTTACTGTTCTTTCTGCCTGGAAACTGAGAAACGTCCATGGCGTCCAAAAAGTGTCCCTTAAGGTCAAAAGCGGTTTTAGACCAGCTAGAGAACAGCGATAGTAAATTAGAACCACTTGCAGAATTGAGTGATAATGATTCGTGGGTAAATTTGTCATCAGACACTGAAAACGATTTTGCGACTAAGCTCAGTGATGTGAGACAATGTGGTTGAGAACTTTAATGCTCATTCAGAAAAGTAGAAAAGGGAAAGCCCCGGTGGTGCTCTTGTCAATTGATGCCGAAAAGGCGTTTGATAGAGTGGACTGGGGCTTTATGATGGATAACTTGGAAGTGTTGGGGATTGGAGAGAGAATGCGTGAGTGGATAGGTAAATTATATAGGGAGCCCACCGCAATTATCACGGTAAATGGGGAGAGGTCGGAATCCATTGGGATGTCCAATGGAACAAGACAAGGCTGCCCATTGTCCCCCTTGTTGTACGTTTTGACATTGGAACCTCTGTTGTCAATAATAAGGAATAGTGGAGCGGTAAAGGGAATCCAGATAGAAAATATAGAACACAAAGTAGCGGCCTTTGCGGACGACCTATTGTTTTATGTAGGTAATCCCCGGATAACACTACCAAGTATAATGAAGACCTTGAAGGAATATGGTGAATTATCAAACCTAAAAATTAACCCAACAAAAACAGAGATTCTGAACATCAATATACCAAAGAGCGAAAAAGAAAAATTACAAAAAGAATTCCCCTTTATATGGAGAGAAAAAGATATAAAATACCTAGGAATAAAACTAGCCACCTCATATAAACAACTGAATAGATTAAACTATATTTCTCTGATAAATGAGACTAAGGAAGAATTAAAAAGATTAGAAGGAGGAAATCCATCATGGTTAGGACGTATAAACCCAGTTAAAATGGTAATTACACCTAAAATACTCTATAGATTTCAAATGGTCCCAATCAAACTTCCAGAGGCGTTTTTTAAGATAATGAGAAGAATGTTAACAAAATATATATGGAGGAATAAAAAACCAAGAATATCATACGAAACACTAAGTAGGACTAAAGAGAAAGGGGGAATGGGACTCCCTGATGTCAAGAGATATTATAAATAGAGATGAGCGAAGAAATGAAAAATTCGATTCGACTGATTCGGCGAATTCGTGGACAATATTCGATTCGAGTCGAATATATTCGCTGTGAATTTAACTTAAAAAAGGGTGTTTCTAGGCTTCAGAGAGACTTAATATTAGTGCAGAACACTGTACCTTTAATTTAAATGCCCTTGGAGTCTGCTGGGGAAGAGAAATAATACTGTCACTCAGTATGACATGCAGATGAGTGCCGTCGATCTTAGAATCACCGCACACTTCACTCATTTGGCCAGTCACGGGGCCAAAACCAGTGTTTGGAGCCACAGTGTGGCGGTGGAGGCAGCAGCAATGGGAGGCCATACAGCAACCTATGACAAAATGGAAACCAGCAGGAGTGTGAGGAGACCTGAAAGTGGCACATGGCAGAGTGGGAGCAATGGGAGGCGGTACAAGGACCCATGTCACACTGTGGACCCAGCAGCAGCGTGACGAGGCGGTACGGGGGCCCATGGCAGATTTGGGGCCTGGCAGCACCTATGGGAGGCCTGTAATCTGCCAGCAACCTATGACAAAATGGAAACCAGCAGGAGTGTGAGGAGACCTGAAAGTGGCACATGGCAGAGTGGGAGCAATGGGAGGCGGTACAGGGACCCATGTCACACTGTGGACCCAGCAGCAGCGTGACCAGGCGATACGGGGGCCCATGGCAGATTACAGGCCTGGCAGCAGCAATGGGAGGCCCGTAATCTGCCAGCACCCTATGACAAAAAATGGAACACACCAGCAGTGTGAGGAGACCTGAAAGTGGCACATGTTTGGGGCATGATTCATGGCGGATTTAGTCAGTTGTGTCAGGAACTGGTGGTTTGAAATCCAGACTAATCCACGCCTGATTCATTTTCACAAACGTGAGTCTCTCCACACTTTGGGTGGACAGTCGTGTCCTCCGCGGAGTTACAATACCTCCTGCCGCACTAAACACGTGCTCCGATGCCACGCTACTGGCCGGGCATGACAGCCTTTCAAGGGCAAATTCAGCTAGTTGGGGCCAAAGGTCAAGTTTCGTTGCCCAGTAGTCAAGGGGATTGTCTACCTCGGTTGGCAGGGTGCTGTCCAAGTAGGCCTAAGCCTGTTGTTTGAGGTCCTGCTCCAGGTCCACCTGATGCTGCTGCTGCTGCGGCTGGTTAGTAGTTTCCTCACTGCGCTGGTGAAGAAAGCTACTCATCATCGACTGCAGACTGAGGCAGCCACTGCTGGTGGAGCTGCCACTGCTCCTACCACCCCACCCCTCCCCTGCTGCCATGGCAGCGGAACGCGAGCGCACAGGGCCCACAGTGTCTGAGGATGGACGTTGGCGCAGAAAGGCAGAGACCAGCTGACTACATAGGTGGTTTTTATAGTACGTTATTTTGGCCTCCCTCTCAGCAGGTGTGAAAAAGGCCACCATTTTTGAACGGTAGCGAGGGTCCAACAAGGTGGACAGCCAAAAGTCATCCCTCTGTCTGATGGTTATTATTCGGCTGTCGCTACGCAAGCAACCGAGCATGCTATGGGCCATTTGTGCCAAGGAATGCGAGGGACTCCCTGCCTCCATCTCCACAGCATACTGCCACGGTGCGTCTGGGTCCTCTGTCTCCTCCTCCTCCTCCTCTACCAGATGCTCCTGCTCCTCCACTCCTGTCCGCTGAGTGGAAAAACCACCCATTTCACTCAATAATTCCTGAGCACCAATGTCCTCCTCTACCTCCTCCTCTTCTTCCTGTCCTGCCCCCACAGGGGTCATGTGGCGTTGAGATCTGTGCGCCACGTCTACCGCACCCTGACCAGCCATTGTTAACAGCATTTGTTCAAGGACGTGCAACAGAGGAATGACGTCATTCATCCCATAGTCCTGCCGACTCACGAATAGCGTGGCCTCCTCAAAGGGCCTGAGCAAGCGCAGGTGTCACGCATGAGCTGCCAATGGCTGACATCTAAGTTACACAGGGAGTACCTTTATCCGCTTTTAACATCAGGAAATCTGTGATGGCCTTTCGCTGTTCGTAAAGGCGGTCTAACATATGTAGGGTTGAATTCCACCTTGTTGCAACGTCACAGCATGAGGAGTCGGTACGGGGGCCCATGGCAGATTACGTGCCTGGCAGCAGCAATGGGAGGCCCGTAATCTGCCAGCACCCTATGTCAAAAAATTCAACACACCAGCAGTGTGAGGAGACCTGAAAGTGGCACATGGCAGAGTGTGGCTATGGAGACAGCAGCAATGGGAGGCCGTACAGGGACCCATGACACACTCTGGACTTGGCAGCAGCATGAGGAGGCGGTATAGGGGCCCATGGCAGATTAGGGGCCTGGCAGCAGCTATGGGAGGCCCGTAATCTGCCAGCACCCTATGTCAAAAAATTCAACACACCAGCAGTGTGAGGATACCTGAAAGTGGCACATGGCATGAGAGACTGTGGACCTGGCAGCAGCATGAGGAGGCGGTATAGGGGCCCATGGCAGATTAGGGGCCTGGCAGCAGCTATGGGAGACCCGTAATCTGCCAGCACCCTATGTCAAAAAATTGAACACACCAGCAGTGTGAGGAGACCTGAAAGTGGCACATGGCAGAGTGTGGCGATGGAGACAGCAGCAATGGGAGGCCGTACAGGGACCCATGAGAGACTCTGGACCTGGCAGCAGCATGAGGAGGCGGTATATAGGGGCCCATGGCAGATTAGGGGCCTGGCAGCAGCTATAGGGGGCCCGTAATCTGCCAGCACCCTATGTCAAAAAATTCAACACACCAGCAGTATGTGAGGAGACCTGAAAGTGGCACATGGCAGAGTGTGGCGATGGAGACAGCAGCAATGGGAGGCCGTATAGGGACCCATGAGAGACTCTGGACTTGGCAGCAGCATGAGGAGGCGGTATATAGGGGCCCATGGCAGATTAGGGGCCTGGCAGCAGCTATGGGAGGCCCGTAATCTGCCAGCACCCTATGTCAAAAAATTCAACACACCAGCAGTGTGAGGAGACCTGAAAGTGGCACATGGCAGAGTGTGGCGATGGAGACAGCAGCAATGGGAGGCCGTACAGGGACCCATGAGAGACTCTGGACCTGGCAGCAGCATGAGGAGGCGGTATATAGGGGCCTATGGCAGATTAGGGGCCTGGCAGCAGCTATAGGAGGCCCGTAATCTGCCAGCACCCTATGTCAAAAAATTCTACACACCAGCAGTGTGAGGAGACCTGAAAGTGGCACATGGCAGAGTATGGCGATGGAGACAGCAGCAATGGGAGGCCGTACAGGGACCCATGAGAGACTCTGGACCTGGCAGCAGCATGAGGAGGCGGTATATAGGGGCCCATGGCAGATTAGGGGCCTGGCAGCAGCTATAGGGGGCCCGTAATCTGCCAGCACCCTATGTCAAAAAATTCAACACACCAGCAGTGTGTGAGGAGACCTGAAAGTGGCACATGGCAGAGTGTGGCGATGGAGACAGCAGCAATGGGAGGCCGTATAGGGACCCATGAGAGACTCTGGACTTGGCAGCAGCATGAGGAGGCGGTATATAGGGGCCCATGGCAGATTAGGGGCCTGGCAGCAGCTATGGGAGGCCCGTAATCTGCCAGCACCCTATGTCAAAAAATTCAACACACCAGCAGTGTGTGAGGAGACCTGAAAGTGGCACATGGCAGAGTGTGGCGATGGAGACAGCAGCAATGGGAGGCCGTAGAGGGACCCATGAGAGACTCTGGACTTGGCAGCAGCATGAGGAGGCGGTATATAGGGGCCCATGGCAGATTAGGGGCCTGGCAGCAGCTATGGGAGGCCCGTAATCTGACAGCACCCTATGTCAAAAAATTCAACACACCAGCAGTGTGAGGAGACCTGAAAGTGGCACATGGCAGAGTGTGGCGATGGAGACAGCAGCAATGGGAGGCCGTACAGGGACCCATGAGAGACTCTGGACCTGGCAGCAGCATGAGGAGGCGGTATATAGGGGCCTATGGCAGATTAGGGGCCTGGCAGCAGCTATAGGAGGCCCGTAATCTGCCAGCACCCTATGTCAAAAAATTCTACACACCAGCAGTGTGTGAGGAGACCTGAAAGTGGCACATGGCAGAGTGTGGCGATGGAGACAGCAGCAATGGGAGGCCGTACAGGGACCCATGAGAGACTCTGGACCTGGCAGCAGCATGAGGAGGCGGTATATAGGGGCCCATGGCAGATTAGGGGCCTGGCAGCAGCTATAGGGGGCCCGTAATCTGCCAGCACCCTATGTCAAAAAATTCTACACACCAGCAGTGTGTGAGGAGACCTGAAAGTGGCACATGGCAGAGTGTGGCGATGGAGACAGCAGCAATGGGAGGCCGTACAGGGACCCATGAGAGACTCTGGACCTGGCAGCAGCATGAGGAGGCGGTATATAGGGGCCCATGGCAGATTAGGGGCCTGGCAGCAGCTATAGGGGGCCCGTAATCTGCCAGCACCCTATGTCAAAAAATTCAACACACCAGCAGTGTGTGAGGAGACCTGAAAGTGGCACATGGCAGAGTGTGGCGATGGAGACAGCAGCAATGGGAGGCAGTATAGGGACCCATGAGAGACTCTGGACTTGGCAGCAGCATGAGGAGGCGGTATATAGGGGCCCATGGCAGATTAGGGGCCTGGCAGCAGCTATGGGAGGCCCGTAATCTGCCAGCACCCTATGTCAAAAAATTCAACACACCAGCAGTGTGTGAGGAGACCTGAAAGTGGCACATGGCAGAGTGTGGCGATGGAGACAGCAGCAATGGGAGGCCGTAGAGGGACCCATGAGAGACTCTGGACTTGGCAGCAGCATGAGGAGGCGGTATATAGGGGCCCATGGCAGATTAGGGGCCTGGCAGCAGCTATGGGAGGCCCGTAATCTGCCAGCACCCTATGTCAAAAAATTCAACACACCAGCAGTGTGTGAGGAGACCTGAAAGTGGCACATGGCAGAGTGTGGCGATGGAGACAGCAGCAATGGGAGGCCGTACAGGGACCCATGAGAGACTCTGGACCTGGCAGCAGCATGAGGAGGCGGTATATAGGGGCCCATGGCAGATTAGGGGCCTGGCAGCAGCTATAGGAGGCCCGTAATCTGCCAGCACCCTATGTCAAAAAATTCAACACACCAGCAGTGTGAGGAGACCTGAAAGTGGCACATGGCAGAGTGTGGCGATGGAGACAGCAGCAATGGGAGGCCGTACAGGGACCCATGAGAGACTCTGGACCTGGCAGCAGCATGAGGAGGCAGTATAGGGGCCCATGGCAGATTAGGGGCCTGGCAGCAGCTATAGGAGGCCCGTAATCTGCCAGCACCCTATGACAAAAAATTCAACACACCAGCAGTGTGAGGAGACCTGAAAGTGGCACATGGCAGAGTGTGGCGATGGAGACAGCAGCAATGGGAGGCCGTACAGGGACCCATGAGAGACTCTGGACTTGGCAGCAGCATGAGGAGGCGGTATAGGGGCCCATGGCAGATTAGGGGCCTGGCAGCAGCTATAGGAGGCCCGTAATCTGCCAGCACCCTATGTCAAAAAATTCAACACACCAGCAGTGTGAGGAGACCTGAAAGTGGCACATGGCAGAGTGTGGCGATGGAGACAGCAGCAATGGGAGGCCGTACAGGGACCCATGACAGACTCTGGACTTTGCAGCAGCATGAGGAGGCGGTATATAGGGGCCCATGGCAGATTAGGGGCCTGGCAGCAGCTATGGGAGGCCCGTAATCTGACAGCACCCTATGTCAAAAAATTCTACACACCAGCAGTGTGAGGAGACCTGAAAGTGGCACATGGCAGAGTGTGGCGATGGAGACAGCAGCAATGGGAGGCCGTACAGGGACCCATGAGAGACTCTGGACCTGGGAGCAGCATGAGGAGGCGGTATATAGGGGCCTATGGCAGATTAGGGGCCTGGCAGCAGCTATAGGAGGCCCGTAATCTGCCAGCACCCTATGTCAAAAAATTCTACATACCAGCAGTGTGAGGAGACCTGAAAGTGGCACATGGCAGAGTATGGCGATGGAGACAGCAGCAATGGGAGGCCGTACAGGGACCCATGAGAGACTCTGGACCTGGCAGCAGCATGAGGAGGCGGTATATAGGGGCCCATGGCAGATTAGGGGCCTGGCAGCAGCTATAGGGGGCCCGTAATCTGCCAGCACCCTATGTCAAAAAATTCAACACACCAGCAGTGTGTGAGGAGACCTGAAAGTGGCACATGGCAGAGTGTGGCGATGGAGACAGCAGCAATGGGAGGCCGTATAGGGACCCATGAGAGACTCTGGACTTGGCAGCAGCATGAGGAGGCGGTATATAGGGGCCCATGGCAGATTAGGGGCCTGGCAGCAGCTATGGGAGGCCCGTAATCTGCCAGCACCCTATGTCAAAAAATTCAACACACCAGCAGTGTGTGAGGAGACCTGAAAGTGGCACATGGCAGAGTGTGGCGATGGAGACAGCAGCAATGGGAGGCCGTAGAGGGACCCATGAGAGACTCTGGACTTGGCAGCAGCATGAGGAGGCGGTATATAGGGGCCCATGGCAGATTAGGGGCCTGGCAGCAGCTATGGGAGGCCCGTAATCTGACAGCACCCTATGTCAAAAAATTCAACACACCAGCAGTGTGAGGAGACCTGAAAGTGGCACATGGCAGAGTGTGGCGATGGAGACAGCAGCAATGGGAGGCCGTACAGGGACCCATGAGAGACTCTGGACCTGGCAGCAGCATGAGGAGGCGGTATATAGGGGCCTATGGCAGATTAGGGGCCTGGCAGCAGCTATAGGAGGCCCGTAATCTGCCAGCACCCTATGTCAAAAAATTCTACACACCAGCAGTGTGTGAGGAGACCTGAAAGTGGCACATGGCAGAGTGTGGCGATGGAGACAGCAGCAATGGGAGGCCGTACAGGGACCCATGAGAGACTCTGGACCTGGCAGCAGCATGAGGAGGCGGTATATAGGGGCCCATGGCAGATTAGGGGCCTGGCAGCAGCTATAGGGGGCCCGTAATCTGCCAGCACCCTATGTCAAAAAATTCTACACACCAGCAGTGTGTGAGGAGACCTGAAAGTGGCACATGGCAGAGTGTGGCGATGGAGACAGCAGCAATGGGAGGCCGTACAGGGACCCATGAGAGACTCTGGACCTGGCAGCAGCATGAGGAGGCGGTATATAGGGGCCCATGGCAGATTAGGGGCCTGGCAGCAGCTATAGGGGGCCCGTAATCTGCCAGCACCCTATGTCAAAAAATTCAACACACCAGCAGTGTGTGAGGAGACCTGAAAGTGGCACATGGCAGAGTGTGGCGATGGAGACAGCAGCAATGGGAGGCAGTATAGGGACCCATGAGAGACTCTGGACTTGGCAGCAGCATGAGGAGGCGGTATATAGGGGCCCATGGCAGATTAGGGGCCTGGCAGCAGCTATGGGAGGCCCGTAATCTGCCAGCACCCTATGTCAAAAAATTCAACACACCAGCAGTGTGTGAGGAGACCTGAAAGTGGCACATGGCAGAGTGTGGCGATGGAGACAGCAGCAATGGGAGGCCGTAGAGGGACCCATGAGAGACTCTGGACTTGGCAGCAGCATGAGGAGGCGGTATATAGGGGCCCATGGCAGATTAGGGGCCTGGCAGCAGCTATGGGAGGCCCGTAATCTGCCAGCACCCTATGTCAAAAAATTCAACACACCAGCAGTGTGTGAGGAGACCTGAAAGTGGCACATGGCAGAGTGTGGCGATGGAGACAGCAGCAATGGGAGGCCGTACAGGGACCCATGAGAGACTCTGGACCTGGCAGCAGCATGAGGAGGCGGTATATAGGGGCCCATGGCAGATTAGGGGCCTGGCAGCAGCTATAGGAGGCCCGTAATCTGCCAGCACCCTATGTCAAAAAATTCAACACACCAGCAGTGTGAGGAGACCTGAAAGTGGCACATGGCAGAGTGTGGCGATGGAGACAGCAGCAATGGGAGGCCGTACAGGGACCCATGAGAGACTCTGGACCTGGCAGCAGCATGAGGAGGCAGTATAGGGGCCCATGGCAGATTAGGGGCCTGGCAGCAGCTATAGGAGGCCCGTAATCTGCCAGCACCCTATGACAAAAAATTCAACACACCAGCAGTGTGAGGAGACCTGAAAGTGGCACATGGCAGAGTGTGGCGATGGAGACAGCAGCAATGGGAGGCCGTACAGGGACCCATGAGAGACTCTGGACTTGGCAGCAGCATGAGGAGGCGGTATAGGGGCCCATGGCAGATTAGGGGCCTGGCAGCAGCTATAGGAGGCCCGTAATCTGCCAGCACCCTATGTCAAAAAATTCAACACACCAGCAGTGTGAGGAGACCTGAAAGTGGCACATGGCAGAGTGTGGCGATGGAGACAGCAGCAATGGGAGGCCGTACAGGGACCCATGACAGACTCTGGACTTTGCAGCAGCATGAGGAGGCGGTATATAGGGGCCCATGGCAGATTAGGGGCCTGGCAGCAGCTATGGGAGGCCCGTAATCTGACAGCACCCTATGTCAAAAAATTCTACACACCAGCAGTGTGAGGAGACCTGAAAGTGGCACATGGCAGAGTGTGGCGATGGAGACAGCAGCAATGGGAGGCCGTACAGGGACCCATGAGAGACTCTGGACCTGGGAGCAGCATGAGGAGGCGGTATATAGGGGCCTATGGCAGATTAGGGGCCTGGCAGCAGCTATAGGAGGCCCGTAATCTGCCAGCACCCTATGTCAAAAAATTCTACATACCAGCAGTGTGAGGAGACCTGAAAGTGGCACATGGCAGAGTGTGGCGATGGAGACAGCAGCAATGGGAGGCCGTACAGGGACCCATGAGAGACTCTGGACCTGGCAGCAGCATGAGGAGGCGGTATATAGGGGCCCATGGCAGATTAGGGGCCTGGCAGCAGCTATAGGAGGCCCGTAATCTGCCAGCACCCTATGTCAAAAAATTCAACACACCAGCAGTGTGTGAGGAGACCTGAAAGTGGCACATGGCAGAGTGTGGCGATGGAGACAGCAGCAATGGGAGGCCGTACAGGGACCCATGAGAGACTCTGGACTTGGCAGCAGCATGAGGAGGCGGTATATAGGGGCCCATGGCAGATTAGGGGCCTGGCAGCAGCTATAGGAGGCCCGTAATCTGCCAGCACCCTATGTCAAAAAATTCAACACACCAGCAGTGTGTGAGGAGACCTGAAAGTGGCACATGTTTGAGGCATGATTCATGGCGGATTTAGTCAGTTGTGTCAGGAACTGGTGGTTTGAAATCCAGACTAATCCACGCCTGATTCATTTTCACAAACGTGAGTCTCTCCACACTTTGGGTGGACAGTCGTGTCCTCCGCGGAGTTACAATACCTCCTGCCGCACTAAACACGCGCTCCGATGCCACGCTACTGGCCGGGCATGACAGCCTTTCAAGGGCAAATTCAGCTAGTTGGGGCCAAAGGTCAAGTTTCGTTGCCCAGTAGTCAAGGGGATTGTCTACCTCGGTTGGCAGGGTGCTGTCCAAGTAGGCCCAAGCCTGTTGTTTGAGGTCCTGCTCCAGGTCCACCTGATGCTGCTGCTGCTGCTGCTGCTGCTGCGGCTGGTTAGTAGTTTCCTCACTGCGCTGGTGAAGAAAGCTACTCATCATCGACTGCAGACTGAGGCAGCCACTGCTGGTGGAGCTGCCACTGCTCCTACCACCCCACCCCTCCCCTGCTGCCATGGCAGCGGAACGCGAGCGCACAGGGCCCACAGTGTCTGAGGATGGACGTTGGCGCACAAAGGCAGAGACCAACTGACTACATAGGTGGTTTTTATAGTACGTTATTTTGGCCTCCCTCTCAGCAGGTGTGAAAAAGGCCACCATTTTTGAACGGTAGCGAGGGTCCAACAAGGTGGACAGCCAAAAGTCATCCCTCTGTCTGATGGTTATTATTCAGCTGTCGCTACGCAAGCAACCGAGCATGCTATGGGCCATTTGTGCCAAGGAATGCGAGGGACTCCCTGCCTCCATCTCCACAGCATACTGCCACGGTGCGTCTGGGTCCTCTGTCTCCTCCTCCTCCTCCTCCTCCTCCTCCTCTACCAGATGCTCCTGCTCCTCCACTCCTGTCCGCTGAGTGGAAAAACCACCCATTTCACTCAATAATTCCTGAGCACAAATGTCCTCCTCTACCTCCTCCTCTTCTTCCTGTCCTGCCCCCACAGGGGTCATGTGGCGTTGAGATCTGTGCGCCACGTCTACCGCACCCTGACCCCAGCCATTGTTAACAGCATTTGTTCAAGGACGTGCAACAGAGGAATGACGTCGTTCATCCCATAGTCCTGCCGACTCACGAATAGCGTGGCCTCCTCAAAGGGCCTGAGCAAGCGGCAGGTGTCACGCATGAGCTGCCAATGGCTGACATCGAAGTTACACAGGGGAGTACCTTTATCCGCTTGTAACATCAGGAAATCGGTGATGGCCTTTCGCTGCTCGTAAAGGCGGTCTAACATATGTAGGGTTGAATTCCACCTTGTTGCAACGTCGCAGATCAGGCGATGATGTGGAATTCCGTTCTGCCGCTGCAGCTCAAGGAGGGTGTGCTTTGCGGTGTAGGAATGGCTGAAATGCATGCAAAGTTTACGTGACATTTTAAGGATGTCTTGCAGTGGGATGGTGGATTTAAGGAACCGCTTGACAACCAGATTGAACACGTGAGCCATGCATGGCGCATGGCACAACCTTCCTTGACGCAGAGCAGACACCATGTTCTTTCCGTTGTCGGTCAACATGGTTCCGATTTTCAGTTTGCGCGGAGACAGCCATCTGTCGATTTCTCTGTTCATTACACTCAGAAGTTCCTCCCCTGTGTGACTACGTTCGCCAAGGCATACCAGGTGCAGAACAGCGTGACACCGTTGCGCCCTGCACATGTGATATGCCGGTCGGGTAATGGGACTTGGCACGGGGGTGGCGGCTGAGGACACGGCGGAAGAAGAGGTGGTAGAGGCGGACATCTTTGCCGGACCAAGGACGTGCAAACGTGGAGGCAAAAGCGGCGTGACCTGTCCAAGTTGCTGGTGCGGCTGTGACGGCACCACGTTCACCCAGTGGGCCGTAAATGACATGTACTGTCCCTGACCGTAGTTACAGCTCCACACGTCGGCGCTGCCGTGCACTTTGGCAGAGACCGACATGCTCAAAGACTGGCCCACCATGTCTTCTACATGTGAATGCAGGGCTGGCACTGCCTTTTTGGCAAAGAAATGACGGCTTGGCACTCTCCACCGCGGCGCGGCACAAGCCATCATTTCTCTGAAAGGTGCTGAGTCCACCACTTGGAAAGGGAAGGACTGCAGCACCAGCAACTTGGACAGGAGGACGTTCAGCTTTTGCACCGTCGGGTGCGTGCTCGCAAACTGTTGTCTCTTGGAAACGGATTCCAAGAAAGACTGCTGACGGAATCCGTGAAGAGGAGTAGCAGGAGAAGGAGCATCTGAACGAGCGGAAGATGCCAACGAGCGACAACTCCCCTCAGCAGAGGTTTTGGAGCCTTGACTGGCTGATGGAGGGCGATTGACGTCGGGTGACGGAGCAAGTAACGGAGCGGGTGATGGAGCGGGGGCTGGGGCGGGCAGAACCGCCGTATCTTTATCACGGTTTTCCCAGGCCACCAAATGGCGACGCTGCATATGCTGCCGCAACGCTGTAGTCCCCACATGGGCCCCCTGGCCACGCTTGACTTTCTGGCCACATAGTCGACATACGGCTACGTTTACTTCCTCGGGCGGCTTGACGAAAAATTGCCACACCGCCGAGTAGGAAACTTTGCCCCCGATACTCCTCACTGGCTGACTGCTGCTTCCTCCGTGCACACCGGCACCACTACTGGCCGTGGTGGTAGGCTGCAGTGGAGCTGGTGCTCTACTCCGTGGCCGTTTGGCTCCACTGACACTGCTTCCACTGACACTGCTGCGACCCTGCTGCTGTCTCCTGGGCAACCCACCGACTGTTTCGCTCACTGCCAAGCTGCCACCCTCTTCTCCTGATGATGCGGAAGAAATTGCCTGATGACGACGAGGCTGCCAAGTGCGATCAACCTCCTCATCATCAAGTAGGGTCTCCGCCTCACTACTAGCCCCCTCGGCTGCGTCTGGGTCAGGAGACAGACCTGTCTCTAGACCGGCTACCGGGCCACTCTCCTCGCCACTACTTCTTCGCCTGGCTGCTGAAAAGGCGGATGTCTCCCCCCGTTCCTGACCGCCCTCTGTTAGCTCTTCCTCACTGTACAGTGGGGCTGAGCCCACAGCATGCGATACTTCGCTTGGTGAGGGAACACCAAAGGACAGGGGCAGGTAGAGGACACGTGATTTCAGTGGGCTTGGTCCCGGGCCATGCCAACTAACGGTTGTGTCTGACGTACCCACCGACCGTTGGCTGTAGGTGTCAGAGGTGACCTGGGAAGAGGAAGACGACCGAGCCAACCAATCGATGACGGCAGGGTTGTCGGTGGAGACACGACCGCTGGATGACACCGGGAGCACTGGCCTCTGGCTGCGAATAGTGCTGCCTCGACCCCTTCCTCTGCTGCCACGTCTGCTCGCTCCTAAAACATTGCCTCCTCTGCCACTCCTCTGCATGTTGTCTGACATACTCTTTAATTAAACGATTATGTGTCCCTGAGTAACAATTCTGTGTCCCTGAGTAACAATTCTGTGTCTGTGCGAGTAACAATTCTGTGGCCCTAAGTAACAGTTCTGTGGCCCTCAGTAACAATTCTGTTTCCCTGATTAACGTTTCTGTGGCCCCAAGTAACAGTTCTGTGGCCCTCAGTAACAATTCTGTGTCTGTGCGAGTAACAATTCTGTGTCTGTGCGAGTAACAATTCTGTGGCCCTAAGTAACAGTTCTGTGGCCCTCAGTAACAATTCTGTGTCTGTGCGAGTAACAATTCTGTGGCCCTAAGTAACAGTTCTGTGGCCCTCAGTAACAATTCTGTGTCCCTGATTAACGTTTCTGTGGCCCCAAGTAACAGTTCTGTGGCCCTCAGTAACAATTCTGTGTCTGTGCGAGTAACAATTCTGTGTCTGTGCGAGTAACAATTCTGTGGCCCTAAGTAACAGTTCTGTGGCCCTCAGTAACAATTCTGTGTCCCTGATTAACGTTTCTGTGGCCCCAAGTAACAGTTCTGTGGCCCTCAGTAACAATTCTGTGTCTGTGCGAGTAACAATTCTGTGTCTGTGCGAGTAACAATTCTGTGGCCCTAAGTAACAGTTCTGTGGCCCTCAGTAACAATTCTGTGTCCCTGATTAACGTTTCTTTGGCCCCAAGTAACAGTTCTGTGGCCCTCAGTAACAATTCTGTGTCTGTGCGAGTAACAATTCTGTGTCTGTGCGAGTAACAATTCTGTGGCCCTAAGTAACAATTCTGTGGCCCTCAGTAACAGTTCTGTGTCCCTGAGTAACAATTCTGTGTCTGTGCGAGTAACAATTCTGTGTCTGTGCGAGTAACAATTCTGTGGCCCTAAGTAACAGTTCTGTGGCCCTCAGTAACAGTTCTGTGTCTGTGCGAGTAACAATTCTGTGTCTGTCCCTGAGTAACAATTCTGTGGCCCTAACTAAAGTTTATGTGGCCCTAAGTAACAATTCTCTGGCACTCAGTAACAATTCTGTCTGTCCCTGAGTAACAATTCTGTGGCCCTAATAACGTTTCTGTGGCCCTAAGTAACAATTCTCTGGCACTCAGTAACAATTCTGTCTGTCCCTGAGTAACAATTCTGTGTCTGTGCGAGTAACAATTCTGTGGCCCTAAGTAACAGTTCTGTGGCCCTCAGTAACAATTCTGTGTCTGTGCGAGTAACAATTCTGTGTCTGTGCGAGTAACAATTCTGTGGCCCTAAGTAACAGTTCTGTGGCCCTCAGTAACAATTCTGTGGCCCTAAGTAACAGTTCTGTGGCCCTCAGTAACAATTCTGTGTCTGTCCCTGAGTAACAATTCTGTGGCCCTAACTAAAGTTTCTGTGGCCCTAAGTAACAATTCTCTGGCACTCAGTAACAATTCTGTCTGTCCCTGAGTAACAATTCTGTGGCCCTAATAACGTTTCTGTGGCCCTAAGTAACAATTCTCTGGCACTCAGTAACAATTCTGTCTGTCCCTGAGTAACAATTCTGTGTCTGTGCGAGTAACAATTCTGTGGCCCTAAGTAACAGTTCTGTGGCCCTCAGTAACAATTCTGTGTCTGTGCGAGTAACAATTCTGTGTCTGTCCCTGAGTAACAATTCTGTGGCCCTAACTAAAGTTTCTGTGGCCCTAAGTAACAATTCTCTGGCACTCAGTAACAATTCTGTCTGTCCCTGAGTAACAATTCTGTGGCCCTAATAACGTTTCTGTGGCCCTAAGTAACAATTCTCTGGCACTCAGTAACAATTCTGTCTGTCCCTGAGTAACAATTCTGTGTCTGTGCGAGTAACAATTCTGTGGCCCTAAGTAACAGTTCTGTGGCCCTCAGTAACAATTCTGTGTCTGTGCGAGTAACAATTCTGTGTCTGTGCGAGTAACAATTCTGTGGCCCTAAGTAACAGTTCTGTGGCCCTCAGTAACAATTCTGTGTCTGTCCCTGAGTAACAATTCTGTGGCCCTAACTAAAGTTTCTGTGGCCCTAAGTAACAATTCTCTGGCACTCAGTAACAATTCTGTCTGTCCCTGAGTAACAATTCTGTGGCCCTAATAACGTTTCTGTGGCCCTAAGTAACAATTCTCTGGCACTCAGTAACAATTCTGTCTGTCCCTGAGTAACAATTCTGTGTCTGTGCGAGTAACAATTCTGTGGCCCTAAGTAACAGTTCTGTGGCCCTCAGTAACAATTCTGTGTCTGTGCGAGTAACAATTCTGTGTCTGTCCCTGAGTAACAATTCTGTGGCCCTAACTAAAGTTTATGTGGCCCTAAGTAACAATTCTCTGGCACTCAGTAACAATTCTGTCTGTCCCTGAGTAACAATTCTGTGGCCCTAATAACGTTTCTGTGGCCCTAAGTAACAATTCTCTGGCACTCAGTAACAATTCTGTCTGTCCCTGAGTAACAATTCTGTGTCTGTGCGAGTAACAATTCTGTGGCCCTAAGTAACAGTTCTGTGGCCCTCAGTAACAATTCTGTGTCTGTGCGAGTAACAATTCTGTGTCTGTGCGAGTAACAATTCTGTGGCCCTAAGTAACAGTTCTGTGGCCCTCAGTAACAATTCTGTGTCTGTCCCTGAGTAACAATTCTGTGGCCCTAACTAAAGTTTCTGTGGCCCTAAGTAACAATTCTCTGGCACTCAGTAACAATTCTGTCTGTCCCTGAGTAACAATTCTGTGGCCCTAATAACGTTTCTGTGGCCCTAAGTAACAATTCTCTGGCACTCAGTAACAATTCTGTCTGTCCCTGAGTAACAATTCTGTGGCCCTAATAACGTTTCTGTGGCCCTAAGTAACAATTCTCTGGCACTCAGTAACAATTCTGTCTGTCCCTGAGTATGAATTCTGTGGCCCTAACTAGCGTTTCTTTGTCCCTAAGTAACGATTCTGTGGCCCTAATTAACAATTCTGTGTCCCTGAGTAATAGTTCTCTGTCCCTAAGTATCGTTTCTCTGTCCCCAAGTATCGTTTCTGTGGCCCTAACTCTGTCCCTGTCCCTAATACAGAGCGGTCTGCCTCTGTTCAATGACTGCAGGCAAATGAAGAATTCCAAAATGGCCGCTATTTATAGCTCGACCATTACACAGTGCTAGCTGGCTGGCTGCTGATTGGCTGATGCGATCACATGTCGTTGAGGAATGCATTATGGGTCAGCGCGCCTTGTCTGCGCGCCTTCCCAGACATCCCCGCTCCGTCGCCGCACATGTCAGCCGCCATTTTCGGAAAAATTTCGATTCGCGCGTCCGAATTAGGCTATTTTTCGGATTCTTCGACCGAATTCCACTTCGGCTACTTCGATTCGCTCATCTCTAATTATAAAGCAGTAATTTTAGCAAGAATCTATGATTGGACATTTAACCATAAGGGAAAAAGTTGGGTAAAAATAGAAAACGAATTGAGTGGAATTACTTTGAGTAAGATGATATGGGTTCCAGCACATTATAGAAGAATTAAAGAAAGCACAAGCACTTACACTTTAAATGTTTTTAGGATATGGGATAATTTACATAAACACATGAAATGGGATTTTAACTCTATATTATTGCCTCTTGCAAACACGGAGTATTTCCCTCCAGGAAAGGATGAGATATCAGGGAGATGGTTTAAAAAGGAAGATATCCAATTGAGAGACGTATTGGTAGAGGGGGAATTGAGAACATTTAAAGAATTAAAAGAGAGGGGGGGAGATATGTTTACTAGAATAGATGAGTGGAAATATCATCAACTAAAATGTTTCATTGGAAATCTCCCAAAACCCTTGAGATTAAAAAAGGAGTGGAATATGTTTGAAAGGCTATTAGAAACACGTAGAGATGGGAAACACGGTGTTACAAAAATGTATAGAATACTCACAGAATTAGAAACAGACACAAAGTTAATTTTTATAATAAATTGGGAAAGAGATATGGAGGTGGTGATAGATAAGGATCAACAGAATAAGATATTTAGATTGGTACACGAGAGTGTTAGTATGAGAGATGTTGAGATTAATTATAAATGTCTGACACGATGGCATATTACACCGAGCACTGAGCATAAGATGAGTGGGGAGAATTCAAAAATGTGTTGGAGAGGTTGTGGGGAGGAGGGCACGGTGTTTCACATATGGTGGCAATGTCCAAAAATTCAGGTTTTCTGGAAGACAATAGTTAAATTAATAGAAAAAATAACTGGAAAGGACATAGGGTTAGACCCAACCATGTGTCTCCTACATAATGTTGTGACAACAGTAAATAAATATAAAGACTCAGGTGTATGGTACTAAGTGCTGCAAAAGGGTTGATACCCAAGTTCTGGAGGAAGACAGAGGTGCCGATGGAGGAGGATTGGATCAATAGGGTAAACCAGATTAGTAGAATGGAAAAAACCTACTATATGCAGGAAGACAGGTTGGAAACATACTATTCGCGATGGGGAAAATGGGAAAAATCAGGATTGAAAGAGAAATATAGAAAATTTTAAACTAGGAAGTTATTTAAAGTCATTGGGCCTTGAGAGATTGGAGATCTTGCAGTGGGGATGGAGGGGGAAGGGGGGTCAAAATAGGTTGGGAGGGGAGGGAAAGAAAAGAGGTAATTAGAAGGGGCAAAGTAGAAATTTATTGATTATTTATATGTAAATTCCTCTTTTTATGGAATTTTTGTAATAATATGAAAAACTAATAAATATTTAAATTAAAAACAAAAACAAAAAACAAACTAAACGAAATTCAGCCTCCTGGCTCTCTTTATCAGCCCTGCTAGTTATCAGTAACTCTATTTATATGGGTTCCCCAGACCACTGGCTAGTCTCAGCACACAGCAGTTGGACTCATTGAATGCACACAGCCTCCTTCCAAAATATGGCTTTCTTGCACACAGCTATCAGCCACTTGCACACAGCTAACAGCCACTTGCTGCTCTGGCTCCCACCTCTCGTACGTGGAGCCCTCCTGACTCCTGGGCAACGATTTACTGTTGGCCAGGGTGGAGCCCAGAATCATGGTTTGATCTCTACAAAAAGCCTGCACACACCTGTGCAATCAGTGTGCTGGCTGCTTTCAAAACATGGACCCAGGAATGGAGATTTTATCCCTCCCAAATCACTTAGAAATCTCCAGGCCACAGGTCCCAAAACGGGCTTTACAAACCAAAGAGGAAACTGATAAACTAGTTTCCTCTGCATTAAGAGAACTGCCTGGAGCCCCTCAACCTGTATGGTTGAGAATCCTGGGTTATAACCTTGATTTTCATCGTGGCAGGATAACGCACTGCCACATACCTCCCCCTTTGTTTTGACCCCGTAGGGGGCAGAACACATGAACCCATCACATTGGTTGGGACACCTCTGTGCCAGTTCTTAGCCACATAGGCCCAATCTTTTTTCCAGGTATGTTTCCAGGCCCGCACTACCCTGAATCTCAACGGGGGTCTGCCATTTCTTACATTAAACCCTCTCCTCTTGGGGTTTCTGGGTCTATTTTCTTTTTCTCAGGGTGCGCTATCATTCTTGTTGGGTCTCCCCAACTCCCTGTCCTGAAACTGTAGGGAACCCAGTATGTTTAATGCACGGCCACTTTCCGTCTCATTTGAACCACTTTTAATCACTTTCAACAATCCTCCGGATTCATCAATTCCTTTCATGGTTACCCACAGCAACCAAAACCTTATTCCCAAGCACACTCCGAAACGCATTCAAATTTTCATGGTTACTTTCAAAAAGCAACCCATCTTTTCCCGTACCATTCAGCAACAAGTCACCTTTTCCACAATTAATACCTTCAGTGCCTGTTAGGACCAGACCTGAGGAGGGACCATACACAGGCGAGCAACTAGCCCTAACGAGACATTCGCACAGCTCCAGTTTGCCTGTTGTCCAGCTCTCTGGGGGCAATGGTCCCACCAACAGTCACTGATCAAAGCACACAGCATTGCTTAACATCATAATTTCCACTGGTTTACTCATCCCAATGTCACAGTCATAAATACCATTGTTAGCTGTACCAATTATTAACAGATCACATATTTCACCATCACAATCTCTGATTGTATCAGTGCTGTAAATCAGGGTAGAGAAAGCGAGCGCTAAAACCAAAAAGTAGCTGATACACCAAAAGGTAACCAAAAACAACCTTCAGGCAAATACAATATAGATAGGTGCAGTGCTTGAGATATGTAAAAACTAAATATTCCAGTGCAAAGTGTTCAAATAAATATATAACGTAGGTGCAGCATCAATAGTACATAATAAAATATATATGCACAAAAATTAATAATAAAATATAAAGTGACAAAGTGCAAAAAAAGTGCTGAAAAATCATATGCATTATAATGTGCTATAAACAGTGTTGATCGTGAGCGTATAAAGTGCTATAGTATCAGAGTTCAATAATGTATCAATATTCATGAAGTGCTACTATTGGAGATACATCCCTGAATGGTCTCATAACAGGTGCTCCAAATACTAAATGATATTCAGAGGGGTGCCAGGAATATGTTGAGATTAAGCACTCCCCATATGAGTACTCATAACACGCATTTGTATATATATATATTGTCAGCCTGAGGTCCCATTAAGGATATACAGCCAGGTCTGGTCAAAGAGATCCCCTTTTCCTCATACAGGATATGTACAGCCAGGTCTGGTCAGAAAGATCCCCATCGCTGGATATCTCGCAATACCTCAATAGCCAGAAAGAATAATGCCCATAGTGTAGTATATTCCAGTAAAACTGTTTACTAGGTATAAGCAAAGAATCAGGACCTCCAGCTGACAAAATATATATATATATATATATATATATATATATATAAATGTGTATTATGAGTATGCATCTGGTGAGTGCATAATCTCAACATGTTCGTGGCACCACACTGAATATCATTTAGTATTTGGAGCACCTATTATGAGACCATTCAGGGATGGATCTCCAATAGTAGCACTTTATGAACATTGATACATTATTGAACTTTGATACTATAGCACTTTATGTGCTCACGATCATCACTGTTTATAGCACATTATTATGCATATGATTTTTCAGCACTTTGTTTGCACTTTGTCACTTCATATTTTATTATTGATTTTTGTGCATATATATTTTATTATGTACTATTGATGCTGCACCTACGTAATATATTTATTTGAACACTGTGCACTGGAATATTTAGTTTTTACATATCTCAAGAGCTGCACCTATCTATATTGTATCAGTGCTGTCATTCAGAGGGTCTCCAGGTACATCAACTCGTAATTCTTTGTGGTAGGTAGACAAAACCTCTGTCACTGCAGAGCGTCTATTCCGGGCCCTTCCTTCTTTTGAGGTCTAGCAGGTGTGATGGTATTCACACTTTTTACTAACCACTGCCCAGTTGCACCTCAGACTGCATTAGCAGAATTATTCTATGTCACCACATCAAATTGACAGTCCTCTGGAATCTCCACCAGTTCTCCTGAGTGCTTTCCACACAACCCAGTTACTGGAAGCACCCTCACAGGGAACTGTGAGATCACTTGCCACAATATTAATAAGCATTGCATCAACCATTTCCATTCTTGATCAATGTAACCCAGTGCAGACTGGACTACTTGGCTCCACCTATTGGTACTCCGCAGTACCACCTTGTCCAACTGCGGTGGAGACACCCAAGTGTACAGCGAATGCTTTCTTATGACTTCAAGCATTTCCAATAATACATTACTTACTTCAAGACATCTTAAGTCTATACTCAAGATCTTTGTAGGGATGTTTCCCCTATAAGAGCCATGGAGGGGCTCATTCTCTGCAGCTTGAGGGCTTGAGACACCTAAGGAGACCTCCATTTCACTAGAGGTAACCATAAGAGCCTGCTCACCACCCGGAGTGCTGTCAGAGGTATGTCTCACACTTATCCCCTCGGCCTCAGCATCAGGGAGCCACTGCAAGTCACAACCAGTTATACTAATTGGTTATACTATACTTTTTATACTTGACTCACTTCCGTTGTTGGGCTGTGAATAACACCTCTGCCATGCATGCACCCTTATATTGGTCCTTCTGATTGAAGGGGAACAACCTTTGCAAGAGCTAATATGCCCTTAACCACCGGCTGCCCTGCGATTTCCCCTTCTGGCATAGCGGTTGTTATATCCACACCCTTGTCACTTATTATAGCCTTGTCTCTGCTATACACACCACATTGTAAGAGCACACTTTGACTCAAACCACTTTGCGATACCACTTTTTCAAGCACAGCAGGCTGTAATACCTCACTTTTACTCACCAGCTCTGGTGGCGCTACTACTACACACAGCTTTCTACTTTCATGTTGACTTAACCCCTTACCAACCAAGTTGCACATAAGGTGAGTGGGCTGCTCCCACACACTCTCAAAACATGATGCAGACCCCCTCTGTTCCATCAGAACAGTATCAGTGCTGTCCTGCACAATTTCTGGCTCCAACACATGGAGACCCCTGGAAACGTCCATGGACAACCCTGTGCCTCTGCCTCTGGTTGCCAAGGGAGATATTCCCCTGTCATTATAAGTGAACATACCAACATAATTACATTCCTAATCATCAGTTGTGAGCTGTCTCAACCTTTTATTCACCATTTGGGCAGCTCCATAGGGGACCTGGGAAACCCTCTTCTCCTTTACTGTGAGCTCCAGGGAGGTTTCCCTGGGCAACTCTGCAGCACCTGTCACTAGGGAATCTGGCACACAGACTGTTTTGGTCACCCCTAGATTAACATTTGCAGCACTCTGCTGGATTACACCAGGCACATACAGAGTCCCCAAGTCTTTTTGAGTCCTTAATCTTGCTGTAGGTTGTTCATCAACCTGTGTCTCCCCACTACTCAGGGTAGCACACTGCAGCAAGTCCATGTCCTTACACTCAGCAGATTTCCCTGCTGGACACACTCCTCAGTCTTACCAGCTCCTGTAGAAGTTGACTTTGGCTTCAGTTGAGTGCTCTGTCGCTCAGCTGCATCCTCACAGACTACTGCCCCTATGTGGCTATAGGGCGACATTGCAGTCTTTCCAGACTCTCCGGCCATATTCCAGAACCTAGGGCAAGTAAAGATCCCATGCCCCACTTGACCACACTCCAAGCACGGTACTGAACTCTGAACTTTAACTTTTTGGCAACTCCTCAATGACTTGCTCTCTCCTGTTGCCATGGGATACCGCTCTCGAGGACACCACTGGTTACAAACTTGGGCAGGCAGACTCCTTGGATTCCAGACATCCTGACTGGCCCGGATGTTGCTGCCAATCCTCCTTGGCACATGCTGTTGCACACCTGGATTCATGTTTCCATGCACATCACCTTTCACTTCCCCTTTAACTGGGGGTGACACAATCAATTTGCACCAGTCCGCAGCTAATTCGCACACAGCTGAATTTTCTGGCCTGGCTGGGTCATGTGGCGAAATACCTTCTAGCCACAGTATCCTTTCTCTTGCTTCAGCAAAGATTGCATCCTTTCTGTGCTTTGACCTCCCCATTGTTACAGTCACACACATAGCAGTTTGTTACACAGTTCAGGAACAAAAAAATGGAGCACTGTCTCTTTAAGGCAGGTTACTTTTCTCTTGCATGTTCTCCTCACCTGCACACACAGATTGTGCTGTCCATTGCACATAAACACAGTTCATATAACTGATGAGTTTACTTTTTCCTGCAGGGATCTCCAATTCTGCCCGCATCCTCCACCATATGTGAGAACTAGCATCAAGTGGTAGAGTTTTTCAGCACACAGCCACTCGCTTTATTCCTTTTAAGGACTTTTAGCCCAATTTTATTTAAAAGAAAGTTCAATAATGTGTGTTTCCCATGCAGGGGTGTTCACCATCAAAACAAACAAAACAAAATTCAGCCTCCTGGCTCTCTTTATCAGCCCTGCTAGTTAGCAGTACCTCTATTTATATGGGTCTCCCAGACCACTGGCTAGTCCCAGCACACAGCAGTTGCACTCCTTGAATGCACACAGCCTCCTGCCTATATATATATATATATATATATATACACACAGTTAGGTCCATATACATTTGGGCACAGGCACCATCTTCATACTTTTGGCCTTCTCCAAACTTTTTTATTTCCATCATTCTGGTACAGGTTACTCTTAGTTTCATCTGTCCAAAGAATGCCCTTCCAGAACTGGTCTGGCTGTTTTAGATTTTTTTTTTTAGCAAAGTCTAATTTGGCTTTTCTATTCTTCAGGCTTATGAATGGTTTGGATCTTGTGGTGAACCCTCTGTATTTGCTCTCAAGAAGTCTTCTCTTGATTGTAGACTTTGACCATGATATGCCCACCTCCTGGAGAGTGTCCTTGACTTGTCTGGATGTTGTGAATGGGTTTTTCTTTACCATAGAGAGGATCCTGTTATTATCCACCACTGTTGTTTTCCTTGGACGTCCATGCCTTTTTATGTTGTTGAACTCACCAGTGCATTCTTCTTTAATCAGAATATACCAAACTGTTGATTTGGCCACTCCTAATGTTGCTGCTATCTCTCTGATGGATTTGTTTTGTTTTTTAAGCCTTACAATGACCTGTTTCACTTGCTTAGACAGCTTCTTTGAACACATGATGTAGGTTCACAGCAATAGATTCCAAATGCAAATACCACACTTAAATCATCTCCAGATATTTTACCTGCTTAACAGATGAAGAAATAACAAAGGAGTAGCCCACACCTGGCCATGAAACAGCTTTTGATTCAACTGTCCAATTACTTTTGGTCCCTTGAAAAAGGGGAGGATGGCTACTCTTAAGAGCTGTAATTCCTAAACCCTTCCTCCAATTTGGATGTACATACCCTCAAATTAAACCTGAGAGAGTGCACTGTCAGCCCATATCCATTATATAACTATAGCTTGAATATGTTTTGATCAATACCTGAAAAAAATCTAAAATTGTGCCTATGTTGAAATATATATGAACCTAACGTTTTATATATATATATATATATATATATATATACTGTATATATATATAGTGACAGTATGAACGGCGAGGTGATCAATGGATACTATGTGTCACCTCGCATTTGGTCATACTTGGGAGTTTAAGGTGAAATCCACTCCGGGTTTTTGGGGCCACTATGGCAGAGGTGGTTCCGGACCTGATTTTGTGGTCCACTGATGACCACCAACAGGTGCTATAAATAAGGCAAGGCTAGAGCAAGAAGCTGCTCGTGGCCTGGGACTTAGAGAGCCATTCCTGAGAGAGCTGTGCATGAAAGTGATTGTTATACAAACAAAAGAAAAGGTTTGCTTATGGCTTTGTTTTGGTTGGTGACAGGGAGAAGCCCTTCACCAGTGAGAGAGGAAAAAGTTCTATGTTTAGTTAGTGCCTGGATGGCAAGGGTTTATTTTGCTGTTTTGTTTGTTTTGATATTTTGCAAACCTTTTAAATAAAACTGACAACAAGTCAGATTTTGAAGAAAGCCTGCTGTGCGGTCTTCCTTTTTCCTAGGGAAGGAGATCCCCCCCACCTGAGCTACCCCCACATATGGTGGAATTCAGCGGGCAACTTCCTGAGCAAATGGGAAGATGAAGGAAGTGATAAGAGCCTTGCTGCAGGCCAATGCAGCACAACAGGAGATAAATCGCCAGTTAGCGGATGCCCAACAAGCAGACCGAGAGCTCCTTAAGGAGGTGGCCCAACACCTGTTGGAATTAAAGAAAGAGTCAGCAGATCCGCTGCCAGTGGAACAGAAAATGGCACGGGCCAGCTAATTTTTGCAAAAATTGACGCCTGCAGATGATGTGGAAGCCTACCTCACAACTTTTGAAAGAGTTGCTGTTCGGGAAGGATGGAAAAAAGAGCAATGGGTGGGACTACTTGCACCATTTTTGACAGGTGAAACCCCAAAAGGCCTATTATGACCTGGAACCAGATGCTGCCCAGGATTATGAGAAGCTGAAGGCTGAGGTCCTTGCATGCATGGGCGTCACCATTGCAGTCCGGGCTCAATGGGTGCATCAGTGGCATTATAAAACTGACAAGCCACCCTGCTCTCAGATGTTTGACTTAATACATCTCACCAGGAAGTGGCTCCAGCCAGAGGTATTGTCAGCCCCTCAGATTGTGGAACGTGTGGTCATGGACCGATATTTACGTGTGCTCCCTGCCACTTTGAGGAAGTGGGTCGGCCATGGAGACCCTAAGTCTGCAAACGAGCTGGCAGACCTGGTGGAGAGATATACAGCTGTTGACGACTTCTTGCATTCATGTGGGCTGTACCCCAATGTCACTAGGGGTGGAAAACTATCCGGAGGATCCGGTAAGACTGTTCCAGGGGTAAAAGGCTCAGGGAAAAATGACAAGACTATTGTTTCAGACAATGAGACTGTGGGTTCAGGACCTAGAGACTGGCCAAATAGGTCTCTATGTCCTGAACCCACAGGACAGGCCTGAGGCTGTTTAGAAGTCTGGGTACAGAACATATAAAATGTTATCGTTGTCATGTGTTAGGTCATATTGCAGCAAACTGTCCTTTAAATGATGAACCTATGCAATGTGAAAATGCTTACTTAGGGAAACGCATGTCTGTTTTTGCACAGGTGTTATGTACTGCAGCATGTCAGAAACGCATGGAAAAGCAAATGTGTGTGATTGCAATTATTGAAAAGCCAGTAACTGCTCTGCTAGACTCTGGTAGTGTTGTGACCTTAGTCAAAAGTGATTTGGTAAACCCTGAAAGGTTACACCCTAGTACTATTGGGGTGATTTGTATTCAGGGTGATACACGTAATTACCAGACTGCTATGGTTGAGATTGATACTCCCTGGGGCCCTGTGACACATTCAGTGGGAGTGGTGCCCTCTCTGCTTCATGGAGCCATAGTGGGGAGAGATTTTCCCCATTTCTGGAGGTTATGGGACAAGGAGAGTAGTCAGGAAGACCGAACTCCCCCTGCTGGGGAAACACCTGAACTCACTCCTGACCCCTTTCTCTGTAAAGTGGAAGTGGAAACTGTTGGTGTGTCCGAGGAAGGCGTAGATCTTTTCCCTTTCTCTGTAATGGCTGGGGAGCAGGAGGAGTTGGATCCCAACCCACACATTGAGGATACTGAACAAGAGATTATCTCTGGCTCTAATGAGAGTGGACAGAATGTGGTGTCTGACCTAGAGGTCAGAAAGGAGGATTTTTGTACGGAACAGCTGAAAGATTCCACACTTAATAGAGCCCGAGAAAACATTAAAATGATTGAAGGGGAACCAGTTGAAAATGATGTAGGGGTGTCTTTTCCCTACATGGCTCTTAAAAATAACTTGCTGTATCAAGTGGTAAAGCAAGGGGAAGAGGTGGTAGAACAGTTAGTGGTCCCCAAACCCTTTCGCCAGATGGTACTAGATTTAGCCCATGGGCATATAATGGGTGGACACTTGGGTGTAGAGAAAACTAAGGAGAGAATAACCAAGAGATTCTTTTGGCCAGGCTTACATTCAGATGTCAAAGTGTATTGTAAGTCGTGCCCAGAATGTCAATATTCTGCACCTTCGCCCCATTTTCGCAGTCCGCTGGTACCTTTACCCATAATTGAAGTACCTTTTGAAAGAGTGGGCATGGATCTAGTGGGTACAGTAGTAAAGTCTGCCAGGGGCCATCAGCACATACTGGTGACACTTGACTATGCCACCCGGTATCCAGAAGCCATTCCCTTGCGTAATACCTCTGCTAAGACTATCGCCAAAGAGCTTGTCTGGGTGTTTAGTCAAGTAGGTATTCCAAAAGAGATGTTAACGGATCAGGGCACGCCATTTATGTCCAGAGTCATGAAAGAATTATGCAAGTTGTTCAAAATCTCCCATCTGCGTACCTCGGTCTACCACCCCCAAACCGACAGGCTTGTGGAGAGATTTAACAAGACGCTTAAGAATATGTTAAAAAAAGTAGTGGACAAGGATGGGAGAAATTGGGATTTTTTGTTACCATACCTCATGTTTGCTATACGAGAAGTACCTCAGGCGTCTACAGGGTACTTGCCTTTTGAACTACTTTATGATAGACATCCCAGGGGGTTGCTAGATGTCGCCAAAGAAACCTGGGAGGGAGAGACCACGCCCTATAGAAGCATCTTCAAGCATATTTCACAGATGCAGGATAGAATCACAGCTGTCATGCCGCTGATATGGGAACACATGGAGCAAGCCCAGGAGGCCCAGAAAAGGGTTTATAACCAGGGTGCCAGGATCCGTACCTTCAACCCTGGGGATAGAGTGCTAGTGCTAGTTCCCACTGTGGAAAGTAAATTCCTCGCAAAGTGGCAAGGTCCCTTTGAAATTAGGGAGAAAGTGGGGGAAGTAAACTATAAAGTTGACCAGCCAGGGAAAAGGAAACCCGAGCAAATATATCACGTGAATCTCTAAAACCTTGGAAGGACAGAGAGAGTTTATTGTCAATACCAAGCCCCTAAAAGGACGTGGCCCCTCAAGTACCTATAACTGAAACCTTGTCAGTAGCGAAACAGAATGACGTTAAAGAGTTTGTGAGGAAGAATAGAGATTTGTTCTCTCACCTACCTGGACTAACCACAGTAATACAGCATGACATAGTTACTCAGCCGGGTGTCCGTGTAAATGTAAAGCCCTATAGAATACCCGAGGCCAGGCGGGAAGTAGTGGCAAAGGAAATAAAGGACATGTTAGAGTTGGGAGTGATCGAGGAATCACACAGTGAGTGGTCAAGTCCCATAGTGATGGTCCCAAAGCCAGATGGAACAATTTGATTTTGTAATGATTTCAGGAAATAGAACAGTGTGTCTAAATTCGATGCCTCGGGTGGATAAGCTCATTGACAAGTTGGGAACGGCTCGTTACATAACTACCTTGGATTTGACGAAAGGCTATTGGCAGATTCCCCTAATGGAATCTGCAAAAGAAAAGACGTCATTTTCTACCCCCGGGGGGTCCTTCCAATATAGGCGGATGTCGTTTGGTTTGCATGGTGCTCCT
The DNA here is from genome assembly GCF_062004578.1 of Staurois parvus. Lineage (NCBI taxonomy): Eukaryota > Metazoa > Chordata > Amphibia > Anura > Ranidae > Staurois > Staurois parvus. Next base: position 9,981,034 of record NW_028317818.1, read on the forward strand.
GCCTCATTCCAAAGAATGATGGACAAAACGTTAAGACCACATTGCCAATACGCAGCTCCCTATTTGGACAATGCCGTCATCCACAGTCCAGACTGGGAGTCTCATTTGTCCCACTTGCAATCGGTAGTAAATTCGCTTAGGAAAGCAGGTCTTACCGCCAACCCCAAAAAGTGCTCCATAGGCTTGGAGGAGGCCAAATATCTGGGCTACATTATTGGTCGAGGTCTCATTAGGCCTCAGATCAATAAAATTGAGGCAATTCAAAAGTGGCCCCAACCTGTAAATAAAAAGCAAGTCCGGGCATTTCTTGGGATCACAGGATACTACAGGCGTTTTATACCCAATTTTTCCACCATTGCAGCCCCATTGACAGATCTGACAAAAGGTAGGGGTTCGGTCATGATTGAGTGGAATCCTGAGGCGGAGACAGCATTTCAAAGGTTGAAACAAGCTCTCTGTGCCCAACCTGTGCTTGTGACCCCAGACTTCACAACAGACTTTGTGGTACAGACTGATGCCTCTGATGTGGGACTTGGTGCTGTACTGTCCCAAATCAGAGAAGGAGAGGAGCACCCCATGGTCTTCCTGAGTAGAAAGCTTAACAAACATGAGAGAAATTATGCAATTTTTGAGAAGGAATGTTTGGCCATCAAATGGGCTTTGGAGGCCCTGAAATATTACCTGTTGGGAAGACAGTTCAAATTGGTTACTGATCATGCCCCGCTCAAGTGGATGTGTGATAACAAGGAGAAAAATAGCCGAGTGACAAGGTGGTTTCTTGCACTACAAGTGTTTAAATTTACAGTGGAGCACAGAGCGGGGAAACTGCAGAATAATGTAGATGCCCTTTCCCGTATCCATTGCCTGGTTGGGACAGTTGCTCAGCCGCAGTGGCTTGAGCAGAGGGGGGGATATGTGACAGTATGAACGGCGAGGTGATCGATGGACGCTATGTGTCACCTTGCATTCGGTCATACTTGGAAGTTTAAGGTGAAATCCACTCTGGGTTTTCTGGGCCACTATGGCAGAGATGGTTCGGACCGGATTTTGTGCTCCACTGATGACCACCAACAGGTGCTATAAATATGGCAGGGCTGGAGCAAGAAGCTGCTTGTGGCCTGGGACTCAGAGAGCCATTCCTGAGAGAGCTGTGCATGAAAGTGATTGTTATACAAACAAAAGAAAAGGTTTGCTTATGGTTTTGTTTTGGTTGGTGACAGGGAGAAGCTCTTCACCAGTGACAGAGGAAAAAGTTCTGTGTTTAGTTAGTGCCTGGATGGCAAGGGTTTAATTTGCTGTTTTTGTTTGTTTTGATATTTTACAAACCTTTTAAATAAAACTGACAACCAGTCAGATTTTGAAGAGAGCCTGCTGTGCGGTCTACCTTTTTCCCAGGGAAGGTGATCCCCCACCTGAGCTACCCCCACAATAAATATATATATATATATATATATATATATATATATATATATATACATACACACACAACCCCTTTGCTTTGCATTTCTATTATAAACGGAATGGGTTGTTTTACAAGGTGAGGGCTTACATATACTTGAAGTTTACTTTAAGCTTGTTATTCCTACTTTCCTAAATACATAGTTGCAATAGGGAAAAGCTGAAAGGGTATCGACTGATCACTCAGAGCTATGGGGTGAGTACTGTTAACATCTGTGTGAAGTCAGATACTATTGCAGAGAAGAATCCACAACAACAGCAGTTGCACAACAACCTGGAGAGACTTTACAACTAAATTCCCCAAATCATTTCTAACTGTAGCAGGTAAAAGATAAAATATATTGGAGCTAAACAATAGCAATGTAATGCCCTAGGTTAGGTAGATATAATTTTTTGTTAGATCGAGGCTCGGTAGCAGCCTGGGAGGGAGGTAGTAAGTTCACCTCAGGACAGGCTGGGAGGATCTACAAGTCAGGGCTTCTGAAGCACTCCCACCCTTACAGAAACTCAGAACTCAGAGAAGAGGGGCAGAAGAGGGGAGAAGGCACAGATCTGCATGTTTGAGGGACCTTTGCCAATCCTCAGGCAGGAGGCCTGTCAGGTGGAAGATGGACTGAGAGGAAGGCTGGAGTGTGGAGCCTGGGAGGGGGCTCCAGGGAGGGGAGCCTATCTACAGGCTGGTTGCTGGACAGGAGGATCTCCACTGCCCAAAGTCTCCCAGGGAGGACATCCTGAGCATCAGGGAATGAGTCAGCCCTGCGAAAGACCTGAAAGCAGCTACCAACCCACGACGCTGACACGAGAGGACAGTGTGAGCATTCCTACACCCCCTGGGCCAGATAAAGGGAGAGGGCGGTCAGGTGCAAGACCCATCTAATTCTTAACTTCTAGATCTTGGAATCCCTTGCAGAGGGATACCCTTAGAGCAGCTGGGAGAAGAGGAGGATTCATCTGGGATTTGAGGAGGTACACCAAGAGGCTTTAATGCTTCTTAACAGAGACCGTTGCTATTTTTGGTCCACATTTTTGTACAGTATTGTTGCTAAGAAGTTTGTCCTCAAGTTTACAGTTCCCTGGTCATCCCATATACCTTAGACCGCATTCAACTTGTTAACCCCTTAACAAAAACAACTAAAACAGCTCAAGGACTGTTTACTGACTCTGAATGTGCAAGTGTGGAAAATTGCGTAGCTTAGGGGGACACAAAACAAATCCAGCAAGAAAAAAATCTGAAGAATAAATAAAAATATATATATATTTTTAAAAATATATTCTTCAGATTTTTTTAACATATAAAAAAGTCATTTTAACATATATTGTTACATATATTTGTAAATGCATTCCAAAAATGTAGATTTGTATTTTTAAAGACATACAGTATATTTGAAATGTATTTTTACAGATATTTTTCATATATTTTGTAATGAAAACACATTTCAACATACAGTGTGTGTGTGTGTGTGTATATATGTGTGTGTGTGTGTGTGTATATATATATATATATATATATATATACTGTATATTGAATATGGCCCCAATTGTAGCATTTCAAATATATGTCAATATATTTGGGAAGAATATTTTTAAAATTATATTTCAAATATATTTTTCTTCCATATGGGCTTTATGTGGCTGACTTCTAAACAGTTGCGGACTGACAACTCATGGGACCCCCGGGAAATAGGGGATCATGGGGCCCCTGTGTCCTTGCCCAAACTCAAAAAAGCCTATGAAAAAGGTACCAGGAGCATCTCATGGGGCCCCCTACTGACCCCGGGCCCTCAGGCAGTGCCCGAGTTTCCAAATGGTCAGTCCGCCCCTGCTTCTAAAGCACATAAAGTATAAGTAAGCACAGGTCACCTTAGACACACTCACTTCCCATGTGATTTTACAGCCTCTTGTAACTGGAGAAACCCAAAACATCTGTGACACTAATGTAAAAAGTACAAATGTCAAGTTTCTTGAACAAAGCCAGAATTAAGACAGTGGAAAATTTCACTTTTTCACAGTGCCTTGCTAATGACAGACTATTTCTGTCAATAATGCCTAACATAGTGCTATATCATTCATAAAAGGGGGGGGGGTCTTCAGAGACAGGGCCAGGTGAATATTGCCTCAGCTCTAGGATGATAAATCCATAACGAATCTCCCAGGCATACTAACCTGACCTGAATAGTGGAGTCCTATGTGAGCTGGAACATAAAGGTAGTCGTGGCTGACTGCAGGCCTGACACAGAGGGAAACCCAGTATACAAAAAAAATCTGCACTGCTTGGCTTTTTTATACCCCCTGTCAGATTTTTTTTCATCATCTGTGTCCCATTCGGGAGATTTACTTTCACTTTCTTACCATAGCCAAACAAGAAGTGAGAGGAAATCCCTGCAAATTAAGTGAATCCCTTAGGGACCCCCAGGTCACAAGAACTAGTGTCCCCATTGGAATATTTCCCCTCTATGACTTTTCTGGGGACAACCCAAAATTTGGGATTTTCTTTTACTTTCACTTTCAATGATAATAGTAAACAAGACAAATAGAGAGGGTGAATTTCCTTAACGGGGGCACAGAGAGCAATAAAAACTGACAGGTGGTCTAATCCCTCTGCACTCTTTAGTTATACTTAAAGCACGTCCACTCTCCAGAGGACAATGGCAAAAAACAGAGGCACAGTGGTTGTGGGTGGGGATATCCTGTATTGGCCAATGGCTTTTTTTTGAGTTGCCAGTTTTCCTTTTTGCTGTACACAGCAGTATAACCCAACAGTCTAAGAATTCCTGTGTCCCTCAATGGATGATAAAGAAAAATGAATTAAACATAAACACTGAAGAAAAATGTACAAAAAAATATACTCACCTTGCACCCCTGCTCTCAGAATTTTAATTTTGCGGAGAGACCGAAAACACTGGGCCTTTTTCAAGATCCTGGGAAAGCTGAGGATCCCAAATCCCATGGGAATGCACTCCTGCACAGCGTTAATGTGTCCTGTGAGATTTGGAATGTTCACCTTTACCAGGATCCCAAAAGCTAGGGCATAAAATATTTATTTTTAAATTTAACTGTACTTTTTTTTTGTCAGTGTGTGTTTGTGTGTGTGTGGGGGGCTGCAAGATATGCAGACCTTGCATGAAAATGCAAGGCTTGCTTTAAAGGCATTATGTCACTATTACTTCAGTTGCTACATGTAGCCTGTATTGTTAAAAGAAAAAGGGTATGCTGGGGACATCTTGTGGTATTTCTTGGTATTACACTATATTTTTCTTTATGTATTAGGCTCACTCTCTCCACTACAATGAAAGTGGAGATAATTATTATTATTATTATACAGTATTTATAAAGCGCCAATAGTTCGCTCAGCGCTGTACATTACAAAGGGAGACAGAACATGTGACAGAACAGTACCAATACAATGCGATACATGAGGGGATCGAGGGCCCTGCTCTTTCGAGCTTACAATCTAGGAGAGTAATAATGAGTAAGAATGCTGTTTAAAACTGTATCATCATAATACACACACATGTATATGTATATATATATATATATATATATATATATATATATATATATATATATACATACACATACTGGCACATATGGTATATATAAAGGCATCGGCATGTAAGACACTACCTATAAAATAAATATATATATATATAATACAGTGCCTTGAAAACGTATTCATACCCCTTGAAACTTTCCAAATTTTGTCTTGTTGCAACCAAAAATGTAAATGTCTTTTATTGGGATTTTATGTGATAGACCAATACAAAGTGGAACATGATTGTGAAGTGGAAGGAAAATAATAAATGGTATTCAAATGTTTTTACTAATTTGTGAAAAGTGTGGTGTGCATTTGTATTCAGCCCCCGAGTCAATACTTTGTAGAACCACCTTTTGCTTCAATTACAGCTATAAGTCTTTTTTGGACATGTCTCTACCAGCTTTGCACATCTAGAAAGGGGCATTTTTACCCATTTTTCTTTGCAAAATAGCTCAAGCTCTGTCAGATTGGATGGAGAGCATCTGTGAACAGAAAGTTTCAAGTCTTGCCACAGATTCTTAATTGGATTTAGGTCTGGACTTAGACTGGGCCATTCTAACACATGAATATACTTTGATCTAAACCATTCCATTGTAGCTCTGGCTGTATGTTTAGGGTCGTTGTCCTGCTGGAAGGTGAACCTCTGCCCCAGTCTCAAGTCTTTTGCAGACTCTAACAGGTTGTCTTCTAAGATTGCCCTGTATTTGGCTCCATCCATCTTCCCATCAACTCTGACCAGCTTCCCTGTCCCTGCTGAAATAAAGCATCCCCACAACATGATGCTGCCACCTCCATGTTTCACGGTGGGGATGGTATGGTCAGGGTGATGTGCAGTGTTAGTTTTCCACCACACATAGCGTTTTGCTTTTTAGGCCAAAACGTTCAATTTTGGTCTCATTTGACCAGAGCACCTTCTTCCACATTTTTGCTGTCTCTCCCACATGGCTTCTCGCAAACGGCAAACAAGACTTCTTATGGTTTTCGTTCAACAATGGCTTTCTTCTTGCCACTCTTCCATAAAGGCCAGATTTGCGGAGTGCACGACTAATAGTTGTTCTGTGGACAGATTCTCCCACCTGAGCTGCGAATCTCTGCAGCTCTGCCAGAGTTACCATAGGCCTCTTGGCTGCTTCTCTGATTAATGCTCTCCTTGCCCGGCCTGTCAGTTTAGGTGGACAGCCATGTCTTGGTAGGTTTGCAGTTGTGCCATGCTCTTTCCATTTTCGGATGGTGAATTGAACAGTGCTCTGTGAGATGTTCAACGCTTGGGATATTTTTTTACAACCTAACCCTGCTTTAAACCTATCCACAACTTTATCCCTGACCTGTCTAGTGTGTTCCTTGGTTTTTATGATGCTGTTTGCTCACTAATGTTCTTTAACAAGCCTCTGAGGGAATTGGTTCCACTAAATTTTAGTTAGGGGTATCAGAGTAAAGGGGGCTGAATACAAATACACACCACACTTTTCAGATATGTATTTGTAAAAACTTTTGAAAACCATATATCCTTTTCCTTCCACTTCACAATTATGTGCCACTTTGTGTTGGTCTATCACATAAATCCCAATAAAATACATTTACATTTTTGGTTGTAACATGACAAAATGTGAAAAATTTTAAGGGGTATGAATACTTTTTCAAGGCACTTTGTATATATTTAATATAGGCAGTGTCTTAAATGCTGGTACCTGGAAGAAAAGAGATGTATTCTTACGACCACAAAAGAGCACTTTTGTCCTGGAGTTACCACTGCAAGATTGGCATTTAGGCATCCTTCAGCTGTGTTGACAAGTTAAGTGCTCTCACTATGATGGTATAAGTTACAGTGTGCTGTTGATTCTGAAAGACTGCTTTGTATTGGGATCATGTAAATGATTTTTTAAATTTAATTAACAAAGTGATGTGCAATCTGGTGTGCTATTGTTTTGCTGTTTATTTTAGCATTTTCCTGGGATATTGTCCAAATGCTAGAAGATTTGCGAGATTACCAGTTGGTCATTTGGTACACTTATTTTCTATCGGAGGCAGAGGCGGTAGTCCCAACATGTGCTAATGTTCATGAAATCTATATTTTTAGTAAAAACACACTAAAAAGATTACGTGCACACAAACACAATTTTCATTTGAAATAATGACAACATATCAATTAAAGGAAAATAATTTCTTTAAATTCTTCTAGTTTTGGGTTTGGGGATTCCTAATTTGTGTAATAAGTGTTTACATATGTATTTGTGTCCTAACATCCTTGTGTTTTATATGTGTTCATTTTTGATTCTTCTCTTTCTTTTTTTTTTTTTTGCACATTATACCCTTTTCCTTCTTGAAAATAACTTTTACATGAATGTAGCCACGAACTTTAGTTCTTCAATTGCCAAAATGTATTGTATATGTCCTTGGCAGTTAAATGGTTTAATGATATAGCTGCATTTCCATACGCACCAGTGCATGATTTTGATAAATGTTTAGTGCAGTCCTATACCCTGGACTTTAGTAACATAAATGTCAATACTGGTGAGCAAGTTCTACCATACTACCTGTGGATTAGGCAAGAGCAATGGAGATGTACAATGCTATTGGTTACCATAATTTACAAGTGGTTCGGGGTAGTTGCAGTGGGGTCCCATTCACTTGAATAGGTTACGCTCAGCGAGCATAACAGGATGTAAAATGCCTGCCATGGTAGCGGCGTGTGCACACCCCTTGCTGCTGCATCAGCAGCAAAAGGGGAGAAGTTGAGGGAAAGTAAAAATATAGCTCATGCATGAGGTTTTACCATCCCCCATTTGCAAGTGTAAACAAGTCCTTATTGAATAGACCATACTGATTGACCCCCTTCCTCAGCTTGAAACGAAAATCAAGGAAAGATTTTAATATCAAACAGGTCTCAGAACATTCAACCATGATGGGGAGAACAAAATTTCCAGAAGCACTTTATTCTTAACAGCAAAATGGGATGGTGGTTACAAGGGCACTGCTGATTTGGGGGTCAGAAGGAGTTATATTTATAGGGACACTACAGTGGTGAGTATAGGATAGAGAGTGCGGCAACTCTGGGTACAATAAACTGGTGACCCATGGATGGATGGAAGCATAGAAACATTCCTAGGCTTGGTATGATGCTGTTGGGTAGATAGTGGTGTTTGCAGAAGGACTGCTAACTTGGGGGGAGGGGGAAGGGGAAGACAGAGAGGGTTTCAGTTATAATGATCTGCTGAATCAGTGATGAGAGAAGAGAGAAATTTCCAGGATCCTGTGGGTTTGAACAGAAACAAATGTAGAAAACAATAAATAGATGAGAAATTTCAAAGTCGGTGTAAAGATGGTTTTATTTCACACATGAGAACACTTTTGTTTTCCCTTCTTCTTTGTGATCATTTCTCCACTTTACAAAACTCTGGTCCAGCCTCATCTGGATTATGCCATCCAATTCTGGTTACCAGTCCTTAGGAAGGATGTGCTGGAACTGGAGAGAGTCCAGAGAAAGGCAACAACGTTAATAAGGACACTGGAGGATCTCAGCTATGAGGAACATCTGCAATCTTTAAAATTAATCTCCTTGGAGAAGAGACGCTTAGGAGGAGATATAATAGTGATATACAAGTGCCTCAATGGTGATTCTAGCATAAAGAAAGAACTCAGTTTCAGTGAGCTTAAGAAGACACCCAGCCACTCAATGAAATTGGAGGAGAAGTGGTTTAACTTTAACCTGCATAGGTGGTTCTTTACTGTCAGAACGGTAAGGATGTGGAATGGCAACTTCCTTCCACAGTTGGTGGTGTCAGCAGAAAATGTTGATAGTTTCAAAAACTCTTAGATTGGCATCTTACTAACACAATATACCAGGACATGTGAAATGGTATTGACACACACACTCATTCCAACACCCATACAGGCTGAACTGGATGGACTGGTGTCTTTATTCAGCCTTACCAACTATGTAGCTATGTAATATGGGAAAGAGAGGGAAGGCAGCTGAAAGTGCTTGGTGATATTACTGTCTCATGGACACGTCTTTGGTCCTATTAAATTTTTAGAGGAATTTTTTTAATTATGGTCTGTTATTTTCATGTAATAGTGTATCTCAGTGGTGGCATGAAAAATATGTGGGAAACAGAAGATTGTAATAGAGTACTGGACTTGTTAGGGAGATAGTCAAATGCTTAATAAGACTTCAGAAAGAACGTGATGCTTTTAGGTTTAGCGTTTCTTTTACTTTAAACCCTTCATTTTTTAGTTGTTTTCAGCTACTCTGCCGATAGCTTTTACATTAGGAACTGTGTTTTACAGCATGATCTAATTGCTTTTCAATTTCGATTCACTGACTGATGGTCTGACATTCTCTTTTACATTATTTTGATAAAAAGAGTAATTAACAGATTGGCTGGAAAGTCACCAAAGTCCTCTGGCAGTAAAATGCAAGATAGAACAGACCCATGCAATCATTTTATAAATCTCATTTTCTATTACGGTTAGCAATAGACAAACATACTTAAAGTGCTAGTAGATTTCATGTAGAATTCCAGGATAAACCTAGCTAATCTTGCTCCCTCCGCCCTCATAACACTTATGCTGACTAACCTGTGTAAAAAAGATCTGCATACTTACCTATTAGCAGGATGCTTCGGTCCAGTTACATGATCCGACTCCCCTGAGCTACAACAATGGACAGGCCATAGGAGCCTATGGGTGATGTCACCACTCCCAGGCATTTTCAACCATTGCTGAACACTCTTTCCTCTGCTCTGCAACTGCTGTTGGCTGACACAGGGCAGATCATGTGACTTAGTATCAGCCTCTTGCAGTACAGCAGAGCTCAGAGATAGGGTGTTGAAAGTAACACAAGCAGCAAGTCAGTTGTTCAGCATAGCAAAGAGCAGAGGAGAGAGCAGAGTGGAGTGGAGTGGAGAGCTCATCAGTATGCTGTTTCTCCTTTCACTGTCCAGTCACAGGGTGGTATTGAAGAGGAATCCTGTAAGTGAAAAAATCAGGTCCCTTTCCCTTCCAGGCAGGACTTGATGTAGGGCAAAGGTGTGTACATTTTAATACTGGATAGATGAAAATACAATTTGCCAGGTAAACAGCTCCCATATATATTTTTAATCTGGACATTTAGCTGTTTAAATACTTGCAAAGGTCAAACAAACAAAAAAAAGGAAAAATTCCAATCTTTCTGATCAGTTTGTAATTTGCTATTAAAGGTAAGGTACATATAAACAAAAAATAGGAAAAACATCCAGAATCCGCTGCACTCTTCAATCTTTATTGGAAGGTGAAATCAGCATCACAGACAGTGTTGAGGACATCAAAGGTTAACACGTTTCACGCTAAAAACTAGCGCTTATTCATAACCACTAAACACTGACAAAACTGAACAACGTATATACTTGTGTGTATTCATGGAAACACCCTAACCTAGAGCCCAAATGCTCCTCCCAGCCACAATGGCAAGGATAGTATCAATAAAGTTGAACCACTTTTACATGGTACTGAGCCATGATCCAAATGCTAAGTTAAATGCCTATATAATCCACTAAGGATTTCCTCTTCCACAACCATATACAGTACTCTATGCCTCCAAAGAAACATACATATTTTGTTGTTTTATATATATATATATATATATATATATATATATATATATATATATATGTAAACAAAAGTCCTAAAGTACAGATATAATCATGATCATTCTACTAACAGAGTGATAATTGCGGAGAAGACATACACCCAAAATCATAACATGATCACATTGAATGATCTAGGAACCATGTAAAAAACAATGTAAGAGAAATAAGTGAATATATTGATGCATCATAATAAAAACATTACAAATTTTACATTAAAAACAACTTTCAGATACAGGTGAAACTCGAAAAATTAGAATATCGTGCAAAAGTTCATTTATTTCAGTAATGCAACTTAAAAGGTGAAACTAATATATGAGAGACTCATTACATGCAAAGCAAGATAGTTCAAGCTGTGATTTGTCATAATTGTGATGATTATGGCTTACAGCTCATGAAAACCCCAAATCCACAATCTCAGAAAATTAGAACATTACATGCAATAAATAAAACATGGATTGTACATAGAACAGTATCGGACCTCTGAAAAGAATAAGCATGCATATGTACTCAGTACTTGGTTTGGGCCCCTTTTGCAGCAATTACTGTCTCAATGCGGCGTGGCATGGAAGCTATCAGCCTGTGGCACTGCTGAGGTGTTATGGAAGACCAGGATGCTTCAATAGCGACCTTCAGCTCTTCTGCATTGTTCGGTCTCATGTCTCTCATCTTTCTCTTGGCAATGCCCCATAGATTCTCTATGGGGTTCAAGTCAGGCAAGTTTGCTGGCCAATCAAGCACAGTAATCCCACGGTCATTGATCCAGATTTTGGTGCTTTTGACAGTGTGGGCAGGTGCCAAGTCCTGTTGGAAAATGAAGTCAGCATCTCCATAAAGCTCGTCTGTGGAAGGAAGCATGAAGTGCTCCAAAATCTCCTGGTAGACGGCTGCGTTGACCCTGGACTTAATGAAGCACAGTGGACCAACACCAGCAGATGACATGGCTCCCCAAATCAACACAGACTGTGGAAACTTCACACTGGACTTCAAGCATCTTGCAGTGTGTGCCTCTCCATTCTTCCTCCATACTCTGGGTCCTTGGTTTCCAAATGAGACGCAAAAGTTGCTCTCGTCAGAAAAGAGGACATTAGACCACTGAGCAACAGACCAGGTCTGTTTTTCTTTAGCCCAGGTAAGACGCTTCTGACGTTGTTTGTTGTTCAGGAGCGGCTTTGATACAGCACTTTGGAAACATCCAACGTCTTTTGCAATTACCTTTTGAGGCTTTCCCTCCTTATGCAGGGTGTCAATGATGGCTTTCTGCAAAACTGTCAGGTCAGCAGTCTTATCCATGATTGAGATTCCTACTGAACCAGACTGAGAGACCATTTAAAGGCTCAGGAACCCTTTGCAGGTGTTATTGCTTAATTAGCTGATTACAGTGGGACACTTTGAGCCTAGAATATTGCACCTTTTCACAATATTCTAATTTTCTGAGATTGCGGATTTGGGGTTTTCATGAGCTGTAAGCCATAATCATCACAATTATGACAAATCACGGCTTGAACTATCTTGCTTTGCATGTAATGAGTCTATCTCATATATTAGTTTCACCTTTTACATTGCATTACTGAAATAAATTAACTTTTGCACGATATTCTAATTTTTCGAGTTTCACCTGTATGGCCATATATCTTCCATATTAAGGATGGCAACTATCAAGATACCCAGAAGTTTGACAGTATCAACAATGAAAATGGACCACTATGCAAAAGGTTTGTAAAAGAAAAGTATATTTTTCCATCCAAACCTGTAAATATCATAAGCTCCTCATTGAACTATTACATTACAGTGGAACAAACCTATTACTAGTGGGCCGATTACCCCCCTGTTCGGTTCACGGTTGAACATTCGAACCTGCAGAATATTCGACCGCGAACTTCGACCACAAACAATTTGTCAATCACATGCTGCTAGAGAATGCGCAACAATCTCAATGCCCCAATATTGATTCCTAGGTTGAGGAAGGGAGTGACGTGAGCCTAGAGAGAGGAGGTTCCAATGATGGAAAATAAATTGGCAGTCATGTTCCCCCATCTGCAGCATACTGCCAAGTTCTCTCCAGTGATGACGAGGGAGGGGATGATGAGATCACTGACTGTACATGGGTGCCTGAGAGAACAGAGGAGGAAAGTGAGGAGGAGACACAACTCCAAGGCAGGATGTCCACCAGGGGCAGGTGTAAGGGCAGCCACCCTATTGCATCACACAACAGAGCTCCACAGGTGCAGGGCACTGCTGACTCCCCACTGACTTCCAAGATTTCTGTGGTGTTGTCTTCTTCAACACATGTGCAGCTTTGCCGTTTGCAGTCTGTCTGAAGCAGATCAAGCGTGGCTAAAACACCAGCCACTTGGGCACCACATGCTTGACAAGACATATGACGACCTGCCATACAGCCTGTTGGCAAAAGCACCTGAAAGACCCACATCCAGGGGCGGACTGACCATTTGGAAACTCGGGCACTGCCCGAGGGCCCAGGGTCAGTAGGGGGCCCCATGAGATGCCCCTGGTACCTTTTTCATAGGCTTTTTTGAGTTTGGGCAAGGACACAGGGACCCCATGATCCCCTATTGCCCGGGGGCCCCATGAGTTGTCAGTCCGCCCCTGTCCACATCATAATACAGTGCAGACTTCTCCTTGCTCTCCATCTGGGATCTCTAATCCTACTATTCCTCAATTCATCTCACCAGGCAAATTTATCTACCCCAGTTGTTGAACCATAAAAAAATACTGTCCCATCCATCCACATGCTCAGCATCTAAATGCTAGCTTGGCCAAATTGCTAGCATTACAACTGCTGCCTTTCCATCTGATGGACCCTGCCTCCTTCCGTGAATTTGTGGAATGTGCTGTAGCACAGTGGCAGGTTCCAAAAAGAAATTTATTTTCATGTAAAGCCATTCCAGCTCTGTATCATCATGTCGAAGGCAAAGTTTTGGCCTTGTTGGACAGGGCGGTCAGCAGCAAGGTCCATATTACTGTTGACATGTGGTCCAGCAAGCATGGTCCAGGACATTACATTTCCTATATGGTGCACTGAGTAACTCTGCTGGCAGCTGGGGAGGATGCAGGACAGGGTTCAGTGCTGGATCTTGTTCCGTCAGCATGCCTCCAAAAAGCTGGTGGTGATTCTGACACATCTGAACAAAGATTATTTTTTTACATTTGTATTGTATCAATATTCTGGATTTGCACAAAATTACGGCAAAATACAGGCAGTCCCTGGGTTACAAACAAGATAGATTCTGTAGGTTTGTTCTTAAGTTGAATTTGTATGTACGTTTTTTAAGTGTAATTTCAGCCACAAAAATAATTTTTATGTTTTTTGGATACCATAATGAAGGGTTAACACCCCTGTAATATTTGTTTTGCTGTCTGTGCCCCTGTTGAGAAGATTTCACCTTACTTTCTGTCCTTGTGGCAACTGAAAATTGTGGGTTGTCATGGAAACAATGACTGGTGAAAAAGCTTCAGTGGAGACATCTTTTTCTCATGATAACTCTTACAGGAGTGAATTTCCCTTCCTAGGGGTAGATTTCCTCTCACTTCCTGTTGTTCCCCCTCCATTTGTAAGTATGAGTTGTATGCAGGGGCAGACTGACCATTTGGAAACTCGGGCAGTGCCCGAGGGCCTGGGGTCAGTAGGGGGCCCCATGAGATGCCCCTGGTACCTTTTCATAGGCTTTTTTGAGTTTGGGCAAGGACACAGGGGCCTCATGATCCCCTATTGCCCAGGGGCCCCATGAGTTGCCAGTGGTTGTATGTAAGTTGGATGTATGTAACACAGGGACTGCCTGTACAAGATATGGAATGAGAAGACATGATGTTTGCCCTTGCAACTGTCTGCTTTTTTTTTTTTCTTTTTTACAAAGAACATATAGTAAAAGTATCAATCTTCAGATTAAATCCTCACTGCATTAGTCCTTATGTCACACTGATCCAGGTCAATCTGGATACTTATAAATTAAAATTCCCAATTTTCTACCACATACCTATTTTTTATACACTTCTCTCTATTAAAACTATCATTTCTATATTATTGTTTAATAAATTATTCCATTCACAATCAACCTTGGTAAAATTTATAAATTCCAGAATTTAAACATTTTAAATTAAAACCCAACTTCGGGCATAATCAACTTTTATTTTCACTTTCGTTCCCCCCCACCCCCTCCTTTGTCAGGTGTTATGATTTTCTTACCTGGTGAAACCAATTATATTGACCTAAGTCCCCTATCTGATGCCATTTCTGCTTGCAGGGACCACTAGTCCAGTGTCGTGCGTTAACCATCATCGGCCTGTACCCCTCACTCCCCTCATTCTGATGATGGTCCTCTTTTGAGAGGAAGCTTCAGTTGGCCAGCCAGTGTGGACTTTGACACCCAGAAGAGGTGTTTAGACTTGTTTTTTGTTTTTAAGCCCAGTGATCAGAGAGAAGGGAGTGGGTAAGAAGGCAGTGAAATTTATCAAGAAGTTGGGCTTTACCCTAATAATGATGGCAAATTTATGTATTTGGAAGGGTTACGGAATTGAAATGAAATGCTGCCTGCCAAGCAAAATCAGCAGAGGGCAAGTGCAACATTTTAAAAGATTAGATAGCAAACTACAGTGTAACCATGATTTCAATCCTCATTAGGATGACATACTGTATATACATTCACAAAAATCTGATTTCATGCTGCATCAAAGCTTGGGTATATTTATGGCTTAATCTGTGTGTGGAAACACATCAATGCATATAGAACATTGCCAACACTGTTCATCTAAAAAAAGGCTAAACATGTTGAACTGGTAATAGAATAATAATACACGAAAGCACAGTAGATTGCAGGAGTTTTAATGCATACTGCTTTTTCAAAGAGATTATATCAATCACAGTGATTTATTTATGAGCACCAGACATAACTTTAGTGAAATACATCTCCTTTTCCAGTAAATTATAACTAAGGGCAAAACTTTTTTTGTGTTTTGAATAAAATGAAAATGGATTAGAACACCTATCAGGTTGTCAGTGTCTCTACTTGTTCCTGTTTACTGTAATTTTGGTAAGTATTCTCCAAATTTTGGGTTGTCACAAGAACAGGAACAGAGGGGATATTTTCCACAGGGGATACTAGTTTTGGTGGCCCTAGTGACAACAGAGATTCCATAATTTTGGAGAGATTTCCACTCAAGTGAAGGGGAATCTCCTCAATGGGACACAGATAGCAAAAAAACCTGACAGTAGAAGTCAGTTATAACCCTCCCTTACTCTATCCAACATGAAAAAAAAAAGTCTAAGTTCACCTTGGGCCCTGTTTGACTTGGCCTCTGTTCATATCAGGCCTCCTTACTCCAAGAGTGCTACTCGTAGAGTAAAGTAAATTCTAAAATCAGAATTTTAGAGAACCCTGCAGCTTCCAATCAGACCAAAACTACAGGCAGGTGGGGCTGGGTTTTCTTGCAAAGAGCCATGCATGCCACAAGTGAAAGTGAGCCATTGCTCCATATGACTGTTTAATTCTACATCTTTCTTATATATTATGTGCATATTAGTTGAAAGTATTTACTGATTGTTAATGAGTAAGAACTACTCTCCAGCTTTTGTTCAAGCTCCAGCATCTATATACTGCATCAGTAAAAAAATATAAAAATAAATATATATATATATATATATATATATATATATATATATATAAATGCAAAAACATGTAATACCCTCTAGGCGTAGATAGTTTTCTTGTGTATAGTTAGAGACTTGCTAGAAGCCTGGGTGTGAGTCAGCCTGGGAATGAGTCAGCAAGGTTACTTTAGGTTAGGGCTGGAGAGCTCAACAGGTCAGTTTTCCAGTACCTCCTCCTGCTCTAGACACTTGGAGATGTTTCTATAAACCAGTGGGCAGAGGTGAGGAGGGGCTGACTTGTATATTTATGGGAGTCTGACCAATCCCAGGCAGGAGGCCTGGCAGTGTGGGAGAGCAGCCCATAAAAAATGAGAAAGCCTGGAGGGGAGGGGGATAGTTCCAGCCTTGTAAGTAGGGCTACAGACACATGGGACAATGTACTACTTGTACTTTGTCCCATAGAGGACAGAACTGTAAAATAAAAATGATGAATTAAACCTTTTCATGCACCCAATATTTTAAAATATATATAATTATAGCTGTGTAATGCAAGGTATGGGATTTATTCCATAAGTAATTAAAACTTGATCTTAGTGGCACACTGCTCGCACTGGAAATCGCACCCATAGTGATGTTCCCAATGCGGGCTGCGATTTCTGGAAAGGTGCAGGAACCTTTTCCTTGCGTTTTGCGAGGCCATTCCAATGATTGCGCTGCCATGCCACAACTCACAAAACAGCACTAGTGTGAACTGAACATAAAAGCAGGTCTTGACTAGTCAACTTTTGTTATGAGTGCATTCTCTTCACTAGTAATCCTTTTGGTTTTCACAAGGGTGTTGAATGGCAGTCTGCATGATTTGATCCCCAGTGCAGTTGAATGTATGATATGCTGGGTTGGGATGCGAAAGCATCATAAAAGCACCATAGAATATTCTACTCTATGCCTAAATAGCTGTTTGTGTCTATGGTAAAAATAAACTGCAGCAAAAGAAGAAACTCTGCAGACTGCCAGGTACAGAAACACTTTACATTTGAAGCTGAACAAATTTCTGTGAAGCCGGTATCATCTCAGCTGCTGTCTAGATAGCAAACCTGATTATAGTAGATTTTTTTTAACAAGCACATGGCATGGAATACCTCAGGAGATTACTGGTTGGAACAATCATCTTTCTGGTAATGTGTAGAACTGAAAAATCCCTTGCCACACAAAGTTTTGCTGCTGTAGAAACTTGTCTATTAATTTAAGGAGTTAGAACTGGCTGAAAGTCAAATAGTTTTTGTTAGAGATCCTTTATTTTAGGCCATGCAGTGTGTGCTATAGTAGGAACACAGAAGGGATTGTGTCACTAATCCCTGCCTCATCGCGGCTCATCATTTTAGTAGCCTCTAGAAAAGAAGCCAAAATAATGCAGATGTCCTAGAAGCTGAACTAGATGGGGTGAAAAAATAAGCTCCCCAGCGGCTCACATTGTGCCATAATCACACAGAAGGAACAGGAGGTGGAGGAGAAGAAGACTAATGAGGAAAGGGTCACATTAGCAATGCTCTACTACCCGCATGTGGGAGCACCTGTCTGTCCAATACTCATTTGGGGAAATATGGGCATAATTTGGGCATGTAAGGTGGACATATAGCCCCCCCCCCAATTTGTTGCTGATTGCCTCACCACCTGTGCTGTGCAATGGTGGGCAGTTATGCCTCCAGTGCCCTGACCATTATGGAATAAATAAATAAATATAAAAATCCAAGTGCCCACCGAGTACATGGGAAAAAAAGATTATTCTGGCAAAGCAGAATAATTGAAGATGTGCCTGGTCTCTGCTGTGTTCAACCCAACCACCATCAACACCAAAAGATGCAGAAAAAAAAAAGAAAAAAAAAACCCAATATATAATTACATATGAAAATAACAATGATAAAAATAACATAGGTAAAAAAAATAAAATAAGATCATGACTGAGAATCTGCCGCTCTGGGGCAACTTCCACTATATTATATGAGAGAGGTTGCAGCACAAAAAGCTTAGATAAAGTGGTGCTTATGTTGTTGGACTTCAGGTGGTTCCAGCTTTTTTTGAGGCTCAAAATGGCAGCTGATGTTCTCTGTACACTGTGACAAAAAAATTATTGGTATATAAACACGCACACTTTTTCATAAGTCATTTAACCACTTGTTGACTGCGGTATAGCTGAATGACAGTTACAGCGTGGTCGTCCAGTTCTCGGAGGGTGTCTATTGACATCCTATCAGAACCCTGCCCCCCCTGTGCGCCCGCATGTGGCGTGCACCCGGCGTGCACCCGGCATTCTGTTATCAGCTGTGTCCTTCGGACACAGCTGATCACAGATCACCATAAAGGGCCACTCACAGTGGCCCTTTACCACAGGACTGTGTCCAATGACACAGCTGATCACGATGTAAACACAGTTGCTGGTTATCGGCAGTACTTTCCTCAAGTGTGAAAGGAGACATCTACACTGACAATCAGGGCCCTGATTAGTGTCCTGATTATCAGTGCTGCTTATCAGTGTCCATCAGTGCTACTAATCAGTGGCCATCAGTGCTGCCAATCAGTGCCACCTATCAGTGGGACTATTGCTAGGACCCCGGCAGGTGCTGGCTCTTTAACAACAATGAATTATTTGTTAAAATTGCACAAATGTTGAGACATTCGCAAAGTGATTTTTTAAAAATAAATCAGCCCCTTAGGACTTGTTCACACTTGACTAAATTTCTAACTGTTTACAAACGTTCCTATAAAGTATGGGCGTTAAAGAGCTTTAGTACGGGCGTTAAACAGGCGTTAATGAGCTTTAGTATGGGTGGTAGAATGGTCTTCTACAAGCGTTACAAACACTCCCCAAAAGCCCTATGCACGGTTTTGATAAATTTTACAACAGTTTTGCAAGCGTTAAAAACGCTCCACAAACACATCATTTTTTTTTTTTTTTTTTTTTGTAGGAAGTGACATATAAGTGACATAAGAGAAAAAAAGCAATTTGAGGTGCGGCTTGCCATGGTGAATGTTTCCTGTGCATACTCCATCAGGGAGGCACCAGCATGGATTCCTTTACCATACTTTATCTCATGTTTGACCTTCTGCAGATGATGCTGATGTATGAGCAACTGGCTGAGCAGAGGAAGAGGAGAAGGACACCCAATTGGATGTACAAATTGTCTCTCAAAGATATTCTAAAGGGCACTTCCATGCCCTGTATCATGATTTATGCACCTACCCTCAGAAGTTTTACGACTATGCCCCCATGAGAATCACATCCTTTGATGCACTGCAGGAGATTCTTAGACCCTGGTTGATCTACAGCAGAACAAAACTGAGGCTTCCAATTTCTCCAGAAGAACGTCTATTAGTCATGCTGTGGTAAGTAATCCAAGGTGACAAATGTATGCCACAGTTGCGTACACATTGCTGTATTTTCTGCCATGTACAAAAATACTGTTTAATGTATCAAAAGTGGACAAGCCAGAATTACTAGCAGCTGTTCTTTGCCAAAAATCAGCAGTATTGAGCAACCTAATTTTTGACCATATACAGCTGCTATAGCCTTGATGATACCAGAAAATATATATTATATAGGGCGCTCTTGTTGGAGCCCAACCTCTGTAGCTGTAAGATAAAGGTGTCAGCTGAAGAAGGAGCCTATTGAGCATGCCCCGAAATGCATTACCGCCCCTTTCACCTGCTACATCTGACTCTGCTCTCCAAGTTTCATTTTTGATGCACAGGCACATCCTGGACTCTACTATCTGATCCTATAGGCATAGCTTGCTGCTGGACGGCTGGATGTCCCACCTGGATCCAATTACCACACGATGAGTCTTTTTAATCGTTTATCTTGTAAGTACAAATTTTCCATTGTCTACTAATAAATTGTTAATACTGCACTTAGAGGCGCCATCCTCTCTTTTTCTTTTAGCCTTGATGATACCCCCCCCCCTTCCCACACACACATTGAATTTCTTAATTTATATATGTTAAAACCATAAAGGAAATGAATTACTAATTACGTGTATTTTTAACAGATTTTTGGCAACTGGAGAATCCTTCTCTTCCCTCCACTTCCATTACCTTCTGGGCAAAGCCACAATGCACAACATACTTCATGAGTCATGATGCAATATGGAACGTACTAAAGGAAATCGTAATGCCAGAACCAACAGAGGATCGATGGTTGGAAATCAGCAATGAATTCAATAAAAACAGCAACTTTCCTCACTGCATTGAAGCAGTAGATGGTAAACACATATGCATTCAAATGCCCCCAAACAGTGGCTCCAAGTATTTCAACTATAAAAAGTATTTCTCCACAGTCCTGATGGCCATTGTTGATAGCAACTACAATTTTGTTGCAACTGATGTGGGTGCTTATGGAAGTTCTGACTCTCAAGTGTTTTGCAATTCAACCATGGGAAGAAGGATAATGGGAGGAAGGTTCAACATACCATTCCCTCGGCCTATAACTGAGGCATTTTCACTGTCTAGTTCACAAATGAAACCATATCCTAAAAGAGGCCAGGATTTGAAGAAGAAGGCAGTCGTGTATTTAGGTTTTGTGCTGCCCTAAGCAACACAAAAATTGGATGCCCCCCCACCTGAGAGGGCCTTCCACTAACAACCCCTCCTGGCAACTCTGGCCATCCCCAGGAACAACAGCTGTGCTCTGCATATACCATGAAGCAGCCCACAGCCTCTCTAGGATCTCAACTGGTCCCCATGTCGCTTATGTCCCTTCTTCTGGAGGGCAGTGCTGCCCCCCTAAAAAAAAATGCCACCCTAGGCAGATGCCTTGTTTGCCTTGTGGTAAATACGCCCCTGGAAGAAGGTATTTAATTATTGGCAAACACAAGCTAGGTGATTTGTGGAGTGTACCTTCGGCATAATAGCAAATAAGTGGAGAATCTTTAGAGGTGCAATGCAATTAGATCCTGCTAATGTTGACACTATTGTTAAAAGTGCCTGTGCACTCCACAATTTTGTCTGTCAAAGAGAGGGGATTAATTTTGATGACTCACTTGTGCAAGGTGTTGTTTGGCATAGTGCACGATGTACCCACCAGGCATCCAATATCAGGGAGCAGTTTGGCAATTATTTTAGGTCACCAGAGGGAGAAATCCCATGGCAATATTCAAAAGTGTAAAAAATTAATTGTCTCTACTCAGTTACTGAAATAGTTTTGTTAAGTTGTTTAATGTGTTACTAAACCCACATCAGTAAAATCAGTCTGTGTATGCAGTAGGGCATGCTTGTTATACTTACTGTGGAACCTAAGGAGTTAATCCTCCCACATTGTGTAAAAAGACCCTTTGATCCTTCCTTCTCTGTTCCTCCCCTTTTTCAAGCGACCACCTCTTATCTCCTGATAAGACAGACTGATCCGTAGGCATTTTGCACATGCTCAGTTTGGTGTGTATTGTTAGAGGTTTTTTTTATTTTTGTGAGAGTGCATGTAATCAGCACAGGGCCAAACAGCACTGTCCAGACAGAGGGTCAGTGGTCCTGCAGCATCATATAACACTCAGGGGAGAATGAAAGCTCCTCCTACATGCTTTAACCAGTGCTCTGCTGCACACTGATAGAAGTCACAAGACTGCTCTAACTGCTGATGAGAAAAGGTATTTAGCAGATTATATTTACTAAAATAATTGCATTTCCATGTTGTGTGTACTGTGGGATACCATATATTGTGACTTCGGGGACCTGGGTATGGTAACACTTTAAGTATAAAGTGGTTGTGAACTTCCTAAATTAAATATGAACAAAGTATACTGTGTACTTATATCATTAAGAGCACAAAGGGAGAAATTCACAAAAACTGGGGAATGCAAAATCTGTTGCAACTTTGAAACCAATCAGCTTCCATGTTTTATTACTAAAACTTAATTGAACAAACTGAAGTTTGAAGCCGATTGGCTACCATGCACAGCTGCACCAGATGCTGCATGCACCAGTTTTAGGAAATCACCGCCCCATTTTTTTTCTCTCTGCTACATTTTTCCTCTGCTATCTGCATGAGCCACATGTAAAAGGTTGTTCTGAAAGCAAGTTGACAGTGGTGGGGGCTCAAGCGCACAGCCTGTGATTGACAACCTTAGGTCTGTTCTTGTGTGCTGTGTGAAGGGGGGGGGGGTTATTAGCTCTCAGAGCTCGCCTCTGTCTGAGCTCTGCAGTGTGTAACTTCAGCTCCCCACCCCCTGCTTCTTGAAATCTTAGTCAAATGCATGACTTCAAATGGCTGTATTGCAGAGAACATTGCAGATAAATAGGTTCAACTTATGTAGGAGGATTTGTTAAATGTATCTCTGGAGAATAGTCACTTCACTAGGTGTATGACAGAGTTCACAATGTCTTGTTTTCCTGTGTAATATTCTGCTGGGAGGTTTTCCCTAAAAGTGTCATGTGACGATGAAATGTAGGCATGTTTACTATGCAATAAAAGTCATTTTTGAACATTTGTTCCTTGTTCAACCTTTTTGTTCTATTGTTTGAAGTTCTGAACCCTATGCTTCATATAATCATGTACAAGTAAATACTTGCTCTTTGATATCAGCTCTGTACAGGATTATAAACGCCAATATAACTGAAAATCAGAACTACATTGTGTCTGTGCACCAAAACCCTAAGCTGCTATATAGTTCATTGTTAATATTCAAATCAGACTCCCCCATCCATGTCTCCATGCGGCAATGTGAAGTTTCGCTTTACATATCTTTTTCATAGGGGAATAGTTATTACCAGTAGAAAGTAATTAAAAAAAAAAACCAGAAAACCATTACTACCACAGTTTTCATATTTATTTCAGTCACAGCAAAAGAGAGAACTTTGCAGGAACAATTTTTCATATGCTCTGGACATAGTACTACTATATATAGTGCTACTAGACATAGTATCATTTATCCAAACATACACATGTTCAAATAGTGCAAAATATTACAAACATTTTTGTTGTTACAAAACATAGAAGAGAATTTTTTAAAATTTAGACCCATATGCTCTGAATGCCTATAATAACATCAATGTATACATTTCACACCTCTTTTACCCCAGGATTATCAGGTTCCTCTATCCTGTAGTGCGTGTTTGTTCCAACAGAGCACTCCAAGAAGGTGAAAGTCATAGAGTTTAGCATTCATCTTCTGGTATTCAAAAAAAAAAAAAATGCTAAGATGTGGAGTCAGAACAACAAAAAGTGCAAATGCAGCTTACAATTTTTCCCTTTTGAGACTGACACTTCTAGGATTGTTGATCTTCTGTGACCCCCTTGATTGGCTACTAATTCTTTCTGTTGACCTCCACTCATTACACATGGGTGCTCAGCCTATGACCCTCCAGCTATTGTGGAACTACAAGTCCCATCATGCCTATGCCTTTGGCAGTCATGCACTGTCAGCGGCTTGCAATGCCTTATGGGACTAGTAGTAGTGCAACAGCTGGAGGGTCACAGGTTGAGCACCCATGTTATAGGATATAGTAGTCAAATGCAGGTCAGCAGGAAGACCCACTGGGCACCACAACGGGCAGGCCCTACAATGTGCATACCAGCCAATGATAGCACCTATAAATTTTTACTTAAAGTAGAACTATGGGCAATAATTTTCTTTTCTTTTTGGATAAAATTCTAGAACCCCTATCAAGTTTTTTTTGCTATATGTGTACCATAGGGGATATATATATATATATATATATATATATATATACTTTCACTTCCTGTCATACTGTCACAACAGAAGGTGAGAAAAATCTCTGTAAAGTCAGACAATCCCTGGTTGTCAACAGAACGAAAGTCCCCATTGGAAGATATCCCATCTCACTGTTCTGTGGATAACCCAAGTTTTGATTTTAATTTACTTTCACTTGTAAGGATTAAGGTAAACAGGACAAAGAGAGGTTGAATCTTCCTAATGGGGCCACAGACAGCAATATATACTGAGAAGTGTCCTAATCCCTCTCCAATCGATCCAAAAAAAATTTAATAAATAAATGGGCCTTACTTGAAACTGGCTCAGTGCCATAACATTTTTTGATAGACATCACCACAAAGCTACATGTTCCATTAAATATATATTGGAAGCCCCCCAAAATAGCAGTTCATGTGATCAGATCTGAGGCATAAATGATCAGCGCTAAAAGGGAGAAATTGTCAGCTTGAGTTCCTGACTGGGCAATTCTATGTGATGGTGCTTTGAAAGGTCGATTGTTTTCCAGCACTGCATCACAGGTAGAAAGAAATTCATGACAAACTAAAGTGTAGCGGTATGAAACCCAAAAGGTAATATAATGCTGTTTACAAAATGTGGTGGTTTCATTCTTTTTTCACCTCTGTTTTTTTGTAAACTGCACTTGAGCAACCATTGCTTGGTTTTGGGTTTCATAAATCGCTCAACTTTACCAGAAATCTGTAGATAAGGGGTGTCTCTCGATAATAACAAATTTTGTACCTCTGAATTGCAATATGTGTAGTCCATTTATGTACCACATGAACCCTGACTGGAATACATCCATGACGTTGCCAAGTACAACCAGAAAATAGCTAAGGCCTAGTCATTACTGCTCCGCTCCACCATCATAGGAGTGAGCTTTTTCTATGAATCAGAGCCCCTTACATGCACTTTCTCTCCCCTGTAGTAGCTCTGAGTTCAGCGTCTGAAAGACCACTCCTGTGATGGAGGAGGTGAGCAATAATGACTAGGCCTTAACTAGCAAAGCCCTGGGAGTTTTCCAGTCAGGCTTCATGAAATATGTAAATAGCCTAAATCTATAGCAAGGGCATTATTCAACTTTTATCAGAGCTGCACTGTTTGTTTTTATCTACAGACATCCCTTATCTGCATAGTTAGCTTTTTGGTAAAGATCTATCCCCTTAAATACTGTAGCTCACGTCAATATTATAATAACCCCTTCACGCCTAAGGGTAAAACAAATCTAAATGCCTAAGCACAATTCTGCACCGTTGATGTGTTAGTAAAACCGTACATATCGTCACAACTACTTTGTACATCCAGGTGGATTATACCTTGTTTTTTTCAGGACAAATTGTGCTTTCATTTGGTGGTAAATGGTCATGGATAGCTCCTAATTTTTTTTTTATTATTAAAGGAAAACCGGGCCAAAATAGTAAAAAAAATAATTTTTTTAAATTTAACTGTGTGTTTCTTGTTACGACCATAACCTACCACCAAAGAACAACCCAAAATACATTCTCCAGTTCTTGACAATCGCAGCGATACCATATATGTGTATGTTATTTGTTGTTTGTACACGTAGTACAGTCCAGAAACAACAGTGCGCATTTTGTTTTTGTCTTTTTTTTTATTTTTTTTTTACATAAAACACACTGTCACTGACATTGACATTAACACTAACTGACACTGATACCAATTTTTTTTTAAATCCTGACCTTTGACCCTGACCTTTGCCCTTGACCCTGACCTTGACCCAAACACTAACCCTGGTACTGAACTAGATCAAACCTTGATCTAGGTATTTTTCTTTATTTTTTCTTTTCTTTTTTAATATTTATTTATCTTTTTTTTTTTTTTACAAACTTTTTTTTTATCTCTCTATGTCAGGAGTTCGAGAGATACAATGTATCTCTCTTCTCCATTCATAGAGAGAGAGAAAACAAGGGGGCCGGGCTGCACAGTGATTGATCACTGTGATAGCCAATCAGAGGCTATCACAGCGATCACGTGACCCGGAATTGGGAGTCCCGGGTCCCGATCGTTAGAACGGGACCCGGGGCTCTCAGTGACACCGCGGTCTTGGTGCTGGGAGCGCGCCGAGTGGCGCGCTCCCAGCACAAAGACAGGTACGCAAATATGCGGCCCCACAGAAAAAAGCCCAGGTCCGTGAGGCCGCATATTTGCGTTACGTCGGCGTCAAGGGGTTAAACATAGTTTTCTATACTTTTACATGTAACCTTTCCATAAACGTTCACCTATACACTGATAAGCCATAACCTTATGACCGCTGACATGGCTGCAATGGCAGTAGGGGAAAATTTTGCCCCTAACAAAACAAGGTATGGAAAAAAACAATTAGACACATTTTTACAATGATCAGTTTATGGTTTGACATTATGTGGTTGGATGGCCATGTCTGAGTGTTGCAGGGAAGACCACCAGTGAAGTTACCAGAGAGGAAGGCAATCTGGAGTTCGCAGTAAACTGCTTTGGAAAGCTAGTTGCAAGGTCTGGTCGAGGTCAGGGACTCAATATTGGGTGGGTCCTCATAATGTTATGGCTGTTTTGTTTTAATTGAGTAGCATGAGTATATTGTCCTTGCTGGATGTTGTCACCTTCTCCAGACCCACCTGTTGTGATCACTGCTGACATTGAATTATACTCCGATGCGTGGCTTTGAAATGTTGTGTGTTGAATATGAAGGGGCACTATGTTGTGCATATGTATATCTTGGATTTGGGGAATTGGCGTATTGCACAGATTCTGGTGGGGGTGGGACAGATGACATGCGTATGTAATGCTGTATGACCCCAAGTAGATCATATTTCAGGGCTGATAGGCGATGTGCTGGAATCTGCATCATGTCGTGTGCCATAGAGGTCACAAATCCACCTATTTGATCATCACGTGACTCCTGCTTTAGCTGCCTCATTTTCTTACATACTTCCCCATATTGGGAAGGAGGAATTGTGTTATCAGCTTTTCTCTTCCTGGAAGCAGAGCTCCATGTACGATCACTCCTTGAGATGCTTGGAACAGGGGAAGTGGAGAGCGTAGTAGGAGAAATGCACTGGTAATCCCCCATATCTATAGTTTCCTGGTTCTCCATGTCTGGAGTGGAGACATCTTGACTGTCACTGCTGTCAGAAATATTTCCTGAAGTTCTGTGTGAAGGAAAAAAAAATCATGGAACGTTCTATGACAATTATCAGTAGGCAGCATCAGATGTACAGTACACAGTGGAGAAAATAAGTATTTGACCCCCTGTAGATTTTGTAAGGTGGGGTAAGGAGTAGGGGTAAGGTATTTTACTCACTGAACTGCAACTCAATTTATACCATTTGTACCTTTTGTACCATGTGGTTTTTTTTCTGGATTTTTGATTGCTATTCTGTCTCTATTATTTTAAATACACCTATGATAACAATTATAGACCTTTAATTTCTTTGTAAGTGGGCAAACATACAAAATCTGCAGGGGATCAAATAATTATTTTACCCACTCTATCAAGGCAGATTCAATTGTGAAATACATACTGTCTCCTGGAGGGGTGGACTGACCATTTGGAAACTTGGGCACTGCCCGAGGGCCCGAGGTCAGTAGGGGGCCCCATAAGATGCCCCTTTTTCATAGGCTTTTTTGAGTTTGGGCAAGGACACAGGGGCCCCATGATCCCCTATTGCCCGGGGGCCCCATGAGTTGTCAGTCCGCCCCTGGTCTCCTGTTCATTAGAGCCCTCAAGAACTGAAGCTCATTAAATAGTCGGTGCGTTTTCACTTTTTTTTGCAGCAGAACCACTTGGTTGGGTAGCTAATGCCATCAGATCCTTCTTGATCCTGTGACTTCCAATGTTTCTTGGTGTTTGTTACTGTTCCAAAAAAACCAAAAAGGAACAATACTACAACATATACAACTGAAATCACACATTTGGATAATGCAGCATGCGTGGGCACAGCAATGTGAATGGGATTTGGCCAAGTGAACTGATATCTGTGCATGGGGGCAGTGTTCAAACTTTTGTCAATGAAAGAAAAGTACTCCCATTTATTCTCCCTCTCCTTTGGAGGAAGTGATTCCCAGCTGTTTGCACTGATCACTTTACATACATCAATCCATGCCTCATGCTTCATGTATGCATCACAGTAGATTAAGGTGCTGAGATCATAGAATTCTGCCCGGTTTTCTACCTCCTGGATCAATATAGAGAGATTGATGTCAGCCATCTTATAAGCAGTACAAACAGGAAGTGCATAGGAGGAAATGACTGCAGGACACTCTATGCTCTCTTCTATCATTTCAGGGAAATATGGGACATTATATTCCTCCTGAATTATTTTTTTAAAAGTTATTTTAAAGCACAGCAACTGCCCCACAAACGCCCCGCAAAATGCCTGCCAGAGCATTACCATAGACTTGAATGAGAGGCATTGAAAGGCTTCAACTCCTCTTGACTCCACATCAGGCGTCAATTTTGACGTGATGCTAATGCTTCAGTGTGAACAGCTCTGTGTGCTGCCATGTGTATAATTTTCATAGGCGTTTGAGGAGTATATTTTGCTATATGGCGCTGCGCTATTTCAACTAGTAATTGCGCGGTCATGTAATGCTGTACCCAAACAAAATTTCTGTCCTCTTTTCCACACAAATAGAGCTTTCCTTTGGTGGTATTTGATTACCTCTGGGTTTATTTTTTGCACTATAAACAAAAAAAGACTGACAATTTTGAAAAAAAAACCCAATATTTTCTCATTTCTGCTATATCCAATAAACTCAAAGTTAGTCATAAATTTAGGCCAAAATGTATTTTGCTAGACAGGTTAATTTGGTTTGTTTGCCAGCTGGCTAGCAAGTTAGAGCTGGGAATTTTTATTTTTTATTTAACATGTGTCGCCCTCACATGTGCTCCTTTGCTATGAAGGCCAGTTATAGACTGGGGCAGTGGCCATTTTTTGTACTGTTGAATTGTTGGTCGAGGGGGCGCACTGGACACCCTAGCTGCCATTCTGCTACGTGCTGGGTGTCCAGTGCACTCCTGTACATTTAAAGAGGGGTGAGCTCCCTCAGGTCCATCTGCCCTTGGTCTATCCATTAAATACATGTGCCTCTACTATGGGGGCTCTTAAAATTGGAGAGTTAGGAACTACAGAATACTGGGGTGCAGTGATAAGGATCTGTAGCTTATGCATGTGTTTGCAAATGTGTGCTAACTAAACCCCTGTTTTTACTGTTAGACAGGTTAATTTGGTTTGTTTGCAGGCTGGCTGGCAAGTTAGAGCTGGGAATTTTTCTTTTTTGTTGTTTGACAAAATGTATTTTGCTACATGTCTTTGGTAAAAAAAAATCCCAATAACTGTATATTAATTGGTTTTTGTAAAAGTTATAGCATCTACAAACTATGGTATACATACTGGAATTTACGCCATGTTTTTCTATACGGTGCTGCGCTAGTTTAACTAACAATTGCGTGGTCATGCAATGCTGTACATAAATTAAATTTGTGTACTTTTTTTAAACAAAAATAGAGCTTTCTTTTGGTGGTATTTGATCACTTCTGTCATAAATTTAGGACAAAATGTATTTTGCTACATGTCTGGTAAAAAAAATCCCAATAACTGTATATTAATTGGTTTGTGAAAAAGTTAGTGTCTACAAACTATGATATGGATACTGGAATTTACACAGATTTTACTTTCTGACTGCCTATCACATTTCTTAAAACTTTGTGAGCACTATGAAGACCTTCACACCTCTGAAAAATGATAAAAAATTACAAATAAAACACTGTAATAGTTAAACTAAATAAGTGCATACATATGCCCTATAAAGACCCTCACCCCTCTGAAGGGCAATCAAAATTAAAAAAAAATGAAATGAATAAACTGAGTGAGTACAGTAACCATAAATCCATGTTCGACAATTTAAAAGCCTTTACAGGCTACCATTTTAGATTTACATTTTAGGAGGTCTAGTGCTAGAATTACTGCCCTCAATCTGATGTTCACGGCAATACCTCACATGCATGGTGCAACTGTTGTTTACATACCAACACGGGGTCAAAGCTTGCACACACACTTGCACATGTGCATGGGGGAGTGAGGGTGCTTTTTAAAAAAAATTATTTTGATTTTTTAAAATTCATTTTACACTGTCATATCAATTTTATTGTTATCTCAGGGAATGTAAATATTCCCTATGACAGCAATAAGCATTGACAGGTATTCTTTCCTGAGAAATCTGGAGTCTATTAGACTCTAGATATCTCTTCTGCCCTTACATCGTCTGACCTCACCAAGATTGGTGTGATCAGATGCTTTCCCAATTTAAAAATGGCGTTGTTTATATCCGGCGAAACTGAAGTGATGAAATGCTCCTAGCTTCCGGTTTCTAACCCTAGGTTCACACCTAAGCATTTTCCGCAGCGTTTTGCAGAAACGCACTACAATCCATTTAACATGATTTCCTATGGGACACATTCACATCGTGTTTTCACCCAGTGCGTTTTTTGGAAAGGGTCAGAGACTTTTTTTTAACGCAAAAAGTTGCATTTTTGGTTCTATAGACTTCAATGGAAATGCATTTTGCATTTTAAATCTGCCTTGCAACAAGAAAAAAAAATGCAAAATGCATCAAAATTGCGGCAAAAATGCAAGTGCAAAAATGCTAAATGAAACATAAAATGCACTGCAGAAACAGATCAAACACAAACTGCATAGGTGTGAGGTTAGCCTTAGACTATAGAAATGATTGGTACCATTCCAGTCTCCAATAAGCTCTATGGTCAGCAGGAATCATCCTGGTATAACCACTCAAAGTTCAGTGATGTACCAGTAAGTTGCTGGTCCTTGTTGGGTATATATGCTATGTTCTTTTTTTTTTATGCAGCCTGTGGGCTGAATGAAAAAAAGAGAAGAAATCTATGCCAGAAAAGGTGTTCGGTATTCCCACCATTAGAATATACCGCCCTTCATCCACCCACTTCTAATGGTGGGCACACATAGAAAAGAACCAAACAGATTCCTCT
Source organism: Staurois parvus (assembly GCF_062004578.1). Classification (NCBI taxonomy): domain Eukaryota; kingdom Metazoa; phylum Chordata; class Amphibia; order Anura; family Ranidae; genus Staurois; species Staurois parvus. The sequence goes on from NW_028317818.1 coordinate 10,011,977, forward strand.
ATTTACATTGATCGATGTGGATGAAGAAATCTCTGACAAATTCTTTTAAAAAAAAAATATGCCAAAGCAAAAGGGCCATCCACCCACTGGCCACCCCAGGCCCCTATGCTTGGGCATATACACTCTTTTTTAACTGCGGATGAAACATCTCACCCAACAGCGCTGCACGCACTGACGTATATTCTGAGAGCAAGACCCCCCCCGTTGCTGTCAGAATAAACAGATCGGTGCTGCAGCTGAATGGCATTTCTGCAAAGAAAACAGCAAAGGTTAACAATAAAACAGTAGCGGAAAAACAGTAACTCAATAAAACAACTTAGTTATAGAATATGTGCCATGAAATATTACTAAATATATATACCAAAGCATAGGGGTGATCCATCCACTGGCTACCCAAGGCCCCCATGCTTGGGCATGTATGTTCTTTTTTAACAGTGGATGAAAAATCTCATCCAATAGCACTGCACACACTTACATATATTCTGAGAGCAAGCACCTGTTGCTGTCAGAGTAAACAGATCGATGCTGCAGCTGAATAGCATTCCTGCAAAGAAAACAGCAATGGTTAACAATAAAAGAGTAACAATAAAACAGTAACTAAAAAAAATTACCAATAAAAAAGTAACTCAATAAAAAGAACTATTTTTTTTTTAACTTTTTTATATTTTATGTTTTTTTAACCTTTTTTAAAATATTAAGATCCAGATGGTAGGGTCTCTCAAAATGCGATAGCCAGTTTCCTGACTACCTAACATCCTGTGTATATATGTGTCCTAGACTGTGCCATGCTGTACCTTATACTAATACTCCACTAGTGTATGGTAGCGATGGAAGCAGTCCTTGAGGCAGAGACCAGGTTGGTCAGGACAGGAAAAAGTGGGTGTCTCGTCTAATTCCATGTCTGCTACGGACACATCTTTTTTTGGGTGTCTTTTTGGTTGGGGTACCAGGAATGGCATCTGGAAAATGCCTCTTATTCAGCCTACTAACTGCATCTGGGTTGGGGGTTTGGACCACGGCACCTTCTGGATACAAAAGGGCCATGATGATCTCTTCCTGGAATTTTAGGAAGGATCCACTTTGTCCAGTTACTTTGTAAAGCACAATAGCTTTGTATATAGCTAATTGAAATAAATAGACACTTTTCTGTACCAGCACCTTTCTTTTCAGGAAACTAAGTACGGCTTCATCATCTGGTCGTTGAAGTCCACCCCTCCTAAGGTTATAGTCGTGGACACAGAGGGGCTTCTCAACAACACCAGCTGCTGTGGAAATGTAGATGGTCATCTCTGTGTAAATGGAAGACAGGACAAAAACATCCTATTTGTCCTTTCACTTCACTGTGAGCAATTCATCTTTTTTTAAGCAGGCTTTCTCCCCCTTTCTGAGACAGGTATTTACAAGCTGTTGGGGGAAGCCCTGGTGATTAGGTCGCATGGTGACACATGTGCCAATTCCAAGATTGTATAAATGTCTAAATAGTGGCACGCATGTATAAAAATTGTCCACGTGTAAGTGGTACCCCATATGGAAAAGGATGACACCAAGTCCCAAACTATCTTGCCACTGCTCCCCATGTAGTCTGGGCATCCGAGGGGCTCCATGTGACTATCTTTTTCCCTCGTAAATCCGAAAATTACATATATAGCCTTTAGCCCTCTCACAGGTCTTATACATTTTGACCCCATATCTGGAATGGTTGCTGGGGGGAAATTATTTGAATGCAAGGTACCCAGAAAAAATAATGAAGGACTCATCAACACAGATGTTTTGCTGGGGAGTATAGACATCTGCAAATGTTTGGGTAAGGTGATTTACACGGGGCCACATTTTGTGGAGCCAGTCAAATTCAGAGTCACCCCGAGGATGACAGAGTGTATTGTCACTGAAATGCATCAATCGCATTATATTCTCATATCTATGCCTGACCATGGCAGCAGAGAACACGGGCATATGATGAATCAGTCTGTGGGACAATACAACCGGAATTTATTTTTTTTAGTAATGCCCATTTTGAGGGTTAGGCCCAAACCCCCCAAAAATTTGGAAACCGCAATAGGTTTCCATGCAAATGGTCTGGCAAGGTTTGAATCTGGGTTGGCTGCGATAAATTGTTGTGCATATAAATTGCTTTGATCCACAATCAATTCATGCAGATCTTCTGTGAAAAACAGCTGCAAATAATCAAGGGGAGTAGTTAAATTTGCTGTTTACTCCTGAATTCTGGGTTGGGCAGTGAATGGGGGAAGTACGGGTGCTGTAGAATTTGTGGGCTGCCAATTAGGATTTGCAAACACATCTGGAAGGATACTATGGGCTCTAAAGGCCTGTGTGCGAATTCTTGGTGGCTGCGGGACAATATTTGTGTTCTTCACCGCACCAGCATGTACTGCACTTATGGGACTCCCCACGTCACCAAGTGATACTGCAGTGCTGGTATGTGAAAGACCAGGATGTACTAGGCTGCTGGTGCTCGCCAGTTCACCAAACAGTAGAGCGGCACTAGTACTGGCACTCTGCTGCATATGAGAATCATCATGCAATTCTAACATCTCAGCAGCGTGGGAATGGGGTCTGGTATGCCTGACCTTGGGAGGGACCTCTACTCCATCAAACAATAAAATAGATATTCCCAGGTAAACTTACTAACCAGCTTGCAAACAAACTGAATTAACCTGTCTAACAGTATGCATTAAAAACAAGGGTTTAGTTAGCACACATTTGCAAACACATGTGTAAGCTGCAGAGCCTCTTCACGGCACCCTGATATTCTGCAGTTCCTAACTACAAATTTTGAGAGCCCCCATAGTAGAGGCACATGTATTTAATGGATAGACTGAGGGCAGCTGAACCTGAGGGAGCCCACCCCTCTTTAAAGGTACAGAAGCGCACTGGACACCCAGCTTATAGCACAATGGCAGCCAAGGTGTCTAGTGCACCCCCTCACCAACAAGTCAACAGTACAAGAAATGGCCACTGCCCCAGTCTATAACTGGCCTTCACAGCAAGGAGCACATGGAAGGGTGACACACATCAAACAAAAAACGAGAGAAATTCCCAGCTCAACTTACCAACCAGCTTGCAAACCAACTGAATTAGCCTGTCTAACAGTATGCGTTAAAAAAAGGGGTTTGGTTAGCACACATTTGCAAACATGTGTAAGCTGCAGAGCCTCTTCATGGCACCCCTATATTCTGCAGTTCCTAACTCTACAAATTTTGAGAGCCCCCATAGTAGAGGCACCTCTACTCCATCCGTCAGGGTGTTGCTTCTGTCTACAGGTTCGTATTCTGAGCCTAATTCTGTCAGTGAGGCTTCCCTTTCACTCTCATCTGACATGGTCAGAATCCAGTAGGCCTCTTCACTAGAGTACCTTTTGTTGGACATTTTAGCTACTAAATTTATAGGTACCTAGCGTGACTTATGGGAAAAAGAGCAGCTGGCTGTCAGGGACTGCTTGAACCGCTGCAAAAAAATTTACCTGCTAGTGAAAGCAGAGATTAGGCCTGATTTTGCTAACCCTGCGGTTTTGTGTGCAATGTATCAACTGACAGTGATCTACTGACCTTGCACTTGCTGGGGGAGAAGTGGGGGTTAGGTGTAGGGGCTAAATGCAGGTGCTGGTAGGTGTCATGGTTGATCTTGCTAACACTGTGTTTTTGAGGACATTTTACTATTGTGAACGCTGGTATAGTGCTGATCTGATCAAATATATTGATCTGTTCAGACACTATACTAGCAGTGGAGGTTTATTGTGTATGTGAGTGTGTTCCTGGCAATCAGAGGGTTAATTGTGATGACTGATGTAGTGGCAGGCAATCTGACGCCATCTAGGAGGGGCACTAACTGACGCTAATGCTAGCTGAAGTTGCCTGTGACACTAATACAGTGATCAGTAAAAAATTCTGCACACTGTTCTAATGACACTGATGATAGGGCAGTGAAGAGGTTAATTGGGGGGGCAATCAGGGGGTTAAATGTGTTAAAACAGCTGTATACCCACTTCCCAACCAGGCCATAGACAAAAGACGTCCTCGGTTGGGAAGTGGATACCGGGATTATGGCTGCAGCAACCCCATCATTGTTTTTTTTCATCTGGTGATTTTCTTTTTGCTAAAAGTGGTCTGAGTGGCGAATTTGCTTTCCGGTGATTCTGGGTGTTACCTGAAAGATTGGTGAGCCCGAAAACCCATCTGTGGATTGCAGCACCTGGGCATAGGGGTGAGTGAAGGAAAGATGGCCTCCACTCATCTCTATGGCCTAGGAGGACCGGAGGGACGTCATTACCTCACTTCCGGTTCCGGCCTGATGTAGGCAAGACCATTTATTTTCTTAAGCATTGGATCAATGCTTTTTTTTGATCTAATGCTTTACATTGTAGAGGAGAGATGTGGGTCTTATTGACCCCAGATCTCTCCATAAAGAGGACCTGTCACTACTTATTTCTATCACAAGGGATGTTTACATTCCTTGTGATAGGAATAAAAGCGAACACATTATTTTTTTAATGGGACAGTGTAAAAATAAAAAAGTAATAAAATAATAAGAAGAAAATGTAAAGTGCCCCCGTTCCCCCGTTCTTGCGAGCGGTGGTGAACGCACATGTAGGTCATGTCCACATATATAAACTGTGGTCAGTGAAGTATCTCCCTGAACATCAGAGCGAGAGCAATAATTCTAGCACTAGATATTCTCTGTAACTCTAAACTAGTAACCCGTAGAAATATTTAAAATGTCACTTATGGAGATTTTTAAGTTCCGTAGTTTGGCGCCAGTCCATGAGCGTGTGCAATTTTAAAGCATGGCATGTTGGGTATCTGTTTACTGAGTATAACATTATATTTCATATTTTACAAAAAATGTAGCTAAATATTGTTTTGTTTTTTAATTCATTAAAGTGTATTTTTTCGCGTTTGAAAAATCACTGCACAAATACTGTGTGACATAAATAAATTGCAGTCACAACTATTTTATTCTCTAGGGCCTCTGCTGCAAAAAATATAGAATGTTTTGGGGTTCTAAGTAATTTTCTATCAAAAAAATGTTTTACATATATGAGAAAAATGTCAGAATTGGCCCAGTAGGCAAGTGGATACACTCACATGTAATAGTCCTTCAGAGGGCACCCACATAGACAGCTCACTTATCGCATGGCCAGTGAGCATTCCACAGACCCGAAAGTGACATAGGGACTCGTTCCGGAAATTACCTCAGCGACTGAAGTCTCTATGCATTTTGCGGAGGCGCACATCATCAGGAAGCTAAGCAGCCACCATATTTCTGGAGGTTAAAATACTGGCCAGTATAATCTGATTGGCAGAAATAACTCTGCATGATCCCCAGGGACAAAGTATTAAATACCTGTAAACTGTGTGTGTTTGTGCCACCAAGCAGCACCCAACACAACAAATTAACCATTATACATATTTTCTCATTATAAATGAATACAATATTATTTTCCTAGATAAATCATTAAATATAAAAGTGTTCGATTACATTAATCCACAAATATCGCCTAATAAACCCATACAGCCCTAAAAACAATATTCTACATATAATTTTCTCTGCTACAGAATTTAATTTAAATACATGTATAGTGGATAATTTGTTGTGTTGAATGCTCGATGGTGGCACAAACATACACAGCTTACAGGTATTTAATACTTTGTTCCCAGGGATCATGCAAGTTATTCCTGCCAATCAGATTTTACTGGACGATATTTTAACCTCCAGAAATATGGTGGCAACTTTGCTTCCTGATGATGGCTGCCTGAGCGAAATGCATAGAGGCTTGAGCTGCTAAGGGCATTTTCATATCAAGTCCCTACGTTGCTTCTGAGTCTGTGAAACGCTCATCAGCTCTGTGGAATGAACAACCATGCAATAAGTGAGCTGTCTATGTGGGTGCCCTCTGAGGCACTGTTGTGTGAGTGTATACAGCTTATGTTTTTATCATTATTATTCAATAAATATACTACACTATATACTTCCCTCTGGTTTTTTGAATGGTATATCTCTGGTAGATGAACATCATTAGTGGATGTTAAGAAGAAGTTGGACTGAAGTCTCTCCAAGGTCTGGATCTATATTGGTTTGAACGCTTGCAGGCTTCTTGGCTAGACATATTGACCTGGTGAGTGTGGAATATATATATGCACGTGATGGAGCACCTTTGTGGCACTTAAAAAAGATTAATGTCACTGAATATAGTGATTTGGACACGTTGATTGGCAATATTCAGTTACAAATTTTGGACTTTTTTTATTCATTTTATTTGACTTAACTCTATTTACCTATTGTGTAAGTCAGTTAAAAACTTGCTGGTTCTGAAACTTGCAGTTTTAAAGAGCATGTAAACCCAACATTTTCAATTCCTGATATATGTCTTCTGTACCATGTGCTGTATGAAAAAGTATCCTGTTCTTTTTATATTTCTTCCTCATGTGACATCCCCGGTGTTCCTGCCAGTCCCTCTGCTTTCCTATTAAAAACTGATCACACTAGTCATCAGAACACAGCATGATCAGTTCTCTAGCTGAGCTGAGAACTCAGCTTGCTCTCCTCCAGTGATCAGACTTGTCCTAACATGCCCCTCCCCCATTCACTGGGAAGATTAGTGTCCTGTAGTATCTCCTCCCCCCGCTCTTATGTAGCTGAGAGGGTATTTGATTACTTATAAAGAAGGGGGAAAAGATATTAATTTTTTTTATATCTACACATGAATGTTTTGCCTTTCATTTCTGTTTTAAACTGTTTTGGTTGTTTTACAAGGTGAGGGTTTACAATCTCTTTAAAGCATCTCTCAAATCAGTTATTTAAAAGATTGTGTATTCTCCATGTTGTCCTCAAAGCCACATAAACAGGACCCTGTCCACACTGTTATTTTTTTTTTGGTTTGATTTTCGGCATTGGCACAGGCTCCCTTATGACAGTGTCCAGTTTTCTATGCTCTTTTCATTTTAACCACTTGCCCTCCAGAGGATTTACCCCCCTTTCTGACCAGGCCATTTTTTGTGATATGGTGCTGCGTTACTGACAATTGTGCAGTCATGCAATGCTGCACCCAAATGAAATTGACGTATTTTTTCACCCACAAATAGAGCTTTCTTTTGGTGGTATTTGATAACCTCTGTGTTTTTTATTTTTTGCGCTATAAACAAAAAAAGGCGGACAATTTTGAAACCCCCCTCCCAATATTTTAGACTTTTTGCTATAAAACATATCCAGTAAAAAAATCAAAATTCCTCATAACTTTAGGCCAAAATGTATTGTGCAACATGTCTTTGCTAAAAAAAAATCCCAATACATGTAAATTAATTGGCTTACGTGAAAGTTATAGCGTTTACAAATGGCGGTATATATACTCTTTTTTTTACTAGTAATGGTGGCGTTCAGCGACTTATAGCGGGACTGCGGCGGGCATTCTGACACTGGGGGGAAATTACTTGGTGTCACTGACATCCCAAGTGACACTAATACAGTGATCAGTTCCAATAAAAAGCACTGACACTGCACTAATGGCACTGGACAGGAAGGGGTTACCATGTGGGGCACTCAGAGAGATAACTGTGTGCTGGTTGCTGTGTGCTATTTTACTGTGCCGTGTGTGTGCTTTACACTGTAAGCACGCTGCTTTGTATGGCTCTGCTATGCAAAGCCATACAAAGCAGTGTGCAGGAGCTGACAGGGGAGAGATCTGTGTTGTTTATAGACAGGTTTCTCCACTGTCGGTGATACTCAGCGATCACCGGTTGGTGGCGAGAAATCACCGGCCGGGAATCGGTGATTGACAGCCGAGGCTGCGAATGGTGCGCTCCCCCTACCCAGAGATGAAAAATCACACACACACACACACATATATATATGTGTGATATATATATATATGTATGATTTTGCTCACCCGCACAGCCCTGTAGCATTATTTTTGCTATAGAGTGGCGCGGAAGCAATTAACAATAATTTCACCCTCCATAGTCTTCATCAGGATTCACTGCTAATTTTGGGTTTTGTGAATTTCAAACAGGATTTCATGAGTCCCCATGCGAATCAAACCTGTGCAGATTTGCCCATACCTAATCATCATCAGAGTCACAATGCATTAGCTTAATGAGCTGTCACTAATTCTTTTAATATTCAGTCAGTGCCATCATCTCATTACTCATCACAGTCACAATGCAATTGCTACCTGGCGGCCTTCCACAAAGCTCTCACTAATTCTTCTCACTTGTTGACATTGCCACTGTCACATTCATAGACTACCAGGCATTAGTCAAGATCAGTTAGGGTTTGTTTGTGGCCGAAAGCCAGAATTTGTAAGCAATACTGTAAGATATACGAGTTAAATTATTTGGGCCTTTTTTGTTTGCTTGTCTTAGGTTTGGCAAGTCTGAGCAGTGTAGCATCCAAAATAGATTAAAAATTACAGATTTTATTTTCCTGAGATGTGCTTAATCTCAATGGACATATTTTTCTGACACTGTTGTTGGCTGGCAATTGCCACTTGAGTAGGTTTTTTTTTAAATTGAAAGTACTAACACAACACTAAAGTAAAGTGTATTTAAAGTGTGTCCTATTAAATTTTTTACAGATCAGATTGATATACATAATCATAAATTATAATAATTGTAATTCTGTATGAGCATAAGAACATCCATATTTGTTCATTAAATTTGCAGGATCTGCTTCCTGCTTTTCAGGCCTGCTCACATTGCTGTGTTGTAAAACAGGATACACATTTTTAAAAAACATATATCGGGTTTTAATGCATTGTTAATGCCTTGCGTTAAAATTTAATGCAACGCATATGCATTTTACATGTGTTTTGCATGCATGTCTGGTCACCTGTAACTGAAAGATGCAGCAAACTGGACTTTTTAAAAAGCACAAAAAAAAACACAGCACAGAGATGTGAACAGATAGAATTTAACCACCTGTCCTCTAGAGGATTTACCCCCCTTCCTGACCAGGCCATTTTTAGTGATATGGTGCTGTGTTACTTTAACTGAAAATTGTGCGGTCATGAAACACTGTACACAAATTAAATTTATGTATTTTTTCCCACTAATAGGGTTTTTTTTTTGGTAGTATTTGTTCACCTCTGCGTTTTTTTATTTTTTGTGGTATAAATAAAAAATACCTGACAATTTTGGAAAAAAAACCCCAACATTTTTGAATTTTTGCTATATTACATATCCAATAAAAAAATAAAATTTTGTCATAAATTTATGCCAAAATGTATTCTGCTACATATCGTTGCTATAAAAAATCCCAATAAGTGTATATTAATTGGTTTACATGAAATATATAGCATCTACAAATGATGGTATATATACTGGAATTTTTATTTATTTATTTATGCTAGTAATGGCGGCTATCAGCAACTTACCAGGACTGTGGCATGCATGACTGTTGGACTTGCAGAATACCGAGGCTAATACTTTCCCCTAATCCATAAAACCACCACTACCCTTCAAAACCTTCCCCATCCAAATGACCACGCGACTCTCTTTCTGGTGTAAAAAAACGGCCATAGCAGCCATTTATTTAACATAACTCAAACATTACACTTCTTACAGTAAACTTAATTGATACCTGACAGTAAGATCCCAACTGGGTCCAAGGTCTTTGAAGGCACCATTACTCCCATCACAAACTTGGCTGTATCTGACACCCAATGAAAGGCCCCCAGCCGCTACTACACCGCCTCAGGGACAATACTACAGTTACGTAGTCCCAGATACAGCCAATGTACTCCCACATTAGCAACATGACCTTATAATTGGGAAGGGACACCCATACCTACGATGGGCCCAACCCATAATTCACCAAATTGTCACTGCAACACCGCCTTCAAAGACCCATCAACCCCTGCCACAGCACACGAGTGTGAACCCTTACACTCGTGTAGCCCGCCAGACACGTAATCCTCGCTGGATACCATCCTGTAGGCCCAAGGACCACAGGTCAATGCCAACCGCATTGAGATGCACCCCATCTGCACGCAAATACCACCAGGAATCTTCCTCCAACTCCCGATGACGGACTGCTAGGCCACCATTCCGCACAAAAAAGCAAGCCACCTCCCTGTTCACTTTGACCCGGGCCCAGTTAATTTTGTCGACCGAACGGGCCATGCGCCAATAAGCACGGGCCACCATGTCAGACCATACCAGCACAGTCTGTGGGAAAAAAGACCGAAGGCGCAAGAAATCAAATTTAATATCTCGGATCACCTCCCGCATAGAGCGCAACCCGAGATCATTGCCCCCCCACATGTAACACCAAAACGTCTGGAGGCCGGTCTAAACGGGAATAATGATGAATCTCAGGTACTACCCTGGACCACAACATTCCCGGTACACCAAGCCAACGAAGCCTCGCCTCCCCCCTTCCAAACCCCAATTGCTGACCCCCCAGTCGAACATCCGCCTTCTTAGCCCCCCAAAAGACATATGAATGGCCCATGAGCCACACCAAGCAGACATGGGAACCTGCAAAGAAAAACACAGAAAGGAGGGAGGAGGTAGAAAACCTTTCATCAAGGCCCCCCACAACACAAACAAAACACAATATTGGACAGTGACAAGTACCGCTAAGACAAACACAACACCACCAAAAGAAAACATCACCCCACCCCTCACAAGAGCTGAGGACGCATGTATAACCGAAACCTAGCCGATTCCCAGCGCCCAAAACTTTGAACGAATTGATCACCTAAACCCCATTTGGCTGCCTCCGTAGCAGCTCCAATGCGAAAAGAATGGGACGAGTAGTGCTCCACACCCAACCCAGCAGACTGCAAACACCTTTTAAACACTGCCCCAAATTGGAAACAAGACAGAGCCATCCCATTCTCGTGCATAAAGAAAACCCCAGGAAGATCGGGTCTCACCTCGATAAATTCCCCAACAGCCTGAACAGGACAAATCCGGGATCTCGGAATCTTGGACAACTCAACCCAGGTGCCCAACCCAAGCAATCCGTTTTTGACCTGCTCTGAAAAATACGCAACCCACCACCCTGCAAGACCACCTCATCCTCAGCCAAACCACCCTCCCCCCACCTGTTCCGACTAACCAATTCCCCAACCCGAAAGGCCCCAAAAAATGCCAGCACAAATGCAGCTCTGAACAAAATTGCCTCATACAACAAGGAACAAATAACATCCAACTGGCCCACCACCGCATGAAGAACCTCAAAAGAAACCGGCCGTCTAGAATCAGGAATGGAACGGCCTTTTCGGTACCCCCGCATAGTCTGCCGAACAAGGAAATCTTTTGTAACATCACAGCGCCCCGCCAATTTTAAACGGAAAGCCAACCCCGCCAGCTTCCGAGACATCAAAGATGCTGAAACACCCATTTGAAAATTCCTACCTATAAAATAAAGCAGGAGGCACCGGGCATCATCCACCCCGAACCCACCCCCTACCTCACTCACCAGCTCCAGCCATTCCCGCCAAACCTTCTCATAGAAAGCCCAAGTGGATGCACAAACCGATGTTTGGATTAAGGCTGCGGAAGAGGCAAGGCGATGCTCCACAAATGATCCGGGCAAGCAATACCGTGCTGCTCCGCTTGCGGTGCCAGCTGACGGAATCGATCCCACTGAAAACGAGACAGGGCATCAGCAACTGAGTTATGCACCCCTGGAACATGAACAGCCGAAATAAAACAATTAAGCCGTAAACAGTCCAGAACCAAACGCTGCAGCAAACGATCCACCGGCCTAGATGAGGCCGAAACACTGTTAATGGCATGGACCACACTCAAATTGTCACAACGAAAACGAATACGTTTATTCTGAAAGACGGCCCCCCACAAAGAAACGGCCAAAACGATTGGGAAAAGCTCCAATAAGGTCAGATTGCGCAACAAACCCGCCTCCCGCCATTGCAACGGCCACGGACCCATGCACCACTGACCCTGAAAATAGGCCCCAAAACCGGCCGAGCCCGCCGCATCCGTAAATAGTTCCAGATCAAAGTTGGACACGACCCCATCCAACCAAATTGATCTTCCATTATATGAATTGAGAAACGTCCTCCACACCCCCAAGTCGTCCCGTAACTCGCTATGCAGCCGAACCCTGTGATGCGGGGCCGCCACACCAGCCGTGGCAGCCGCCAAGCTCCTGGAAAATATGCGCCCCATGGGCATGATGCGGCAAGCAAAATTCAACTTGCCCAATAATGACTGCAAATCCCGAAGTCAAATTTTTCTGCACTGACCCACCGCAGTCACCAACCCTTGGAGCTCCTCCAATTTATCCAGAGGCAAACGACATTCCATGGCTTCCGTATCAATAACGATGCCCAAAAAACACAATTCCGTGCGCGGACCCACTGTCTTATCCGGAGCCAAGGGGACGCCAAAATGCTTGAACACATGTTCCACCGTGCTCAGTAGCGACGCACACATGGAACTTCCCGGGGGGCCAATGCACAAAAAATCATCTAAATAATGGATGACAGATGCGAGCCCAGAAACATCCCGAACCGCCCATTCAAGAAAAGAACTAAATGTCTTTACCAGGGAACAAGAAATGGCGCAGCCCATAGGCAAACAACGATCAACAAAAATGCGCCCGTCCCATGTGCAACCCAGCAAACAGGGACAACTAGGATGAACCGGCAAAAGGCGAAACGCCGCCTCAATATCAGTTTTCGCCAACAAGGAACCTCTACCAAACCACCACACCCACAAAACCGCCGCATCGAAAGAAGTGTACGAAACTGAACACAAATTTGGGGAACCCCCCCACGGATGCAACAGGTGATGAATTAGTCTATACTTATTGGGCTCTTTCTTAGGAACAACACCCAACGGCGAAATAACCAGATCAGGCATAGGGGGGGTCGACAAACAGGCCACCCATGCGTCCCAAGGACACCTCCTTGTCAAGTTTTGCAAGGACAACCTCCGGATGCAGCCGCGCCGATCTTAAATTATCTGCCGCTGGAGGGACCACCGCCAATGCACAGGGGATCAAAAAACCCTCAGAAAAACCCTGCCGCAACAGGTTAGCCGCCGCCTGATCAGGATACCGCTTTAAAAAACGGCAACATCCTTCCTACTCTCACTGGCGACATCCCTTTTTCCAGCGTCGCCACCTCTCCCCCTTCCCTGTTTAAAACACTAGGACAATGGATGGGCCCCCCTGCAACCCAAGCACTCGTGACGGAATCGGCAGCCAGATCCAAACTTGCACGATCCCTCATTAAATAGCCAACAGAATCCTTTTCTAAGTGCAACCGGCTGCGCAACCGGGGCTGCACCTCCGGCCCCCCCCCGGAAAGGGATGAGCTGTGGTACGCACGGGAGTCATCAGCTTCATCCACAACCCAATATCCTTGTGGTCCCACCTCAAAGATGGCCTAACTGCCATACGTTGACGAAACTGCTCGTCATAACGCAACCACGCGATGCCCCCATAAACCCTGTGAGCTTCGCCAATGGCATCTAAGTAACAAAAGAGGGGCGAACAATGTTCCGGCGTCCTCTCTCCAATAACGCTCGCCAGAATGGCAAACGCCTGAAGCCAATTAGAGAAAGTGCGGGGAATCAAACGGTACTGACGTTTTTCCTCCTCCTCCCTCTTACGCTCATCTGGCCGAACTTTGTCCAAGTTGAATTTCTCCAACGGCAACAAAGAAAATATCTCCACATATTCGCCCCTCCAAATGCGCTCCTTCACCTCCGGCTTCAGATGAGCCCCCAAGGGCCCTTCAAAACACACATAAACTTCGCACTTCGCTGCATCCGCCAAACGCACTCCATCAAACCCCGGCACATCCTTATCTCCGCCATCAGCCCTAGGCCCATCAACAGCTGCATCTCCCCCCCATAGCCTCAGAGGCAGAGCTGAAAGAACCACCCACCACCGACCGAACGGCAGAAGAGGCTCCAAAGAATTGTGGCCCAGCCACCGTAACCACCCGCGGGGGCGCCCCCAAAGCTGTGGCCCTACCTCCCCCGGCGCCAACACCTCCCCTAGATGCCGCAGCCTGAACCGCCGACCACGCGGCCAAAGATGGCGCCGAAGCCCGAGCAACCATCCCCGCCTCACAATGCGCCAACACATCCCTAAAACCTGCCAGCAGCATACTAGCAACCCCATCAGTGCCCAGGGAACCCCCCAGCGACGACGCATCAACCCCAGCAACCCCAGACCCCCTTGCCGCAAACCCAAAAGCGCTACACCCCAAGTCCCGAAAACCCCCAAACAGAGAAGAAGAGGAAGACAATGAAAACACAGCCCCAGAAGCCAACTCACCAGGCTGCAGCCGCTCACCGGGACCCCCAGACGCCAATCCGGATCCTTGCAGGGACGAAGGGACCGTGTCATCTTCAGAGCCGCTGAGTTCCCCTTCAGACCTCCGCTCCTTATCCTCCTGCTACAAGGAAACACCAGGCGGCTCTCCAGGATCGTCCCCGGCTCCTGGGCCCGGACTGCACACAGAAAGGAAAGCAGCAGCCACCGCACCAGAGCCCAGAGCCGCTGTGTCATCCCTCCCTCGCTGAGCTCGCTGGGAGGCAGAGGATCTCCCAGCAGCCAAAGCCCCATCCATCAGGGGACTCTGTCCGGCTCCATACCACGGGGACGATGTCAGCACCCTCCGCCCCCCTCGAGAGGCTCGCTGGGCGGCCAAGGAAGGCCCAGCAGCCGCAGTCTGGATCCGCTTGAAGAGCCGGGTCCCGGCTCCGGAGCACGGGTGGCGCACAGGAGTGATGTCATCTGGTGCCGCCCCCACCAGGCTCCGAGCCGTCGTCTTCCTAGAGGCCCGCTGGGCGGCCGAGAGAAACCCAGCAGCCGCAGGCCGGAGTGGAGGATGCCGAGTCCTGGCTCCAGAGCCCGGGCCGCACACAGGGGTAACGTCATCACCCCCTGCCGGCCCGGAGCTCCGAGCCGATAAGCCCCGCCCACCTCGTGCTCGCCGTCCTGCTGAAGAGGGGCCTGCAGTCGCCATCCCGGCCTGTGGACTCGCGGCACCCGCCTGGGCCCGGAGAGCTGGATGCTCTTCTCCTGGGGGCGTGGACCCAGCCCCCCCCTGAAGGCCTCCTGTCACTTCTCCCACGCAGGGCTGCCACCGCTGCAGGCCCGGAGCCTGCAGGGCCAGCCGCATGGTCCCGAGCAGCAGGTGAGTAGGCAGGGGAGCGGGTGGTAGTGGATGTGCTCCCGCCGGGGGTCCGCCAGCGACGAGGATTCCTCCCAGCCCGTCCACCTGGAGAAGCAGGCCAACGCTTCACTGGTGGAGCTGGAGGGACCCCTAAGGGGCTCCCAGAGTGGCGCTGAACCCGAGCTGTCACCTCTGGGCTAAAGCACACCGGAGGCACAGACCGCCGAGCACGTGTGCGCCCAGGAGAGGGGCCTGGTGACACGCGGCCTGGGTCCTTGCAGCATTTCTGACAGCCTCTCCCACAGCCACCCCGAGCCATTGGCTTCCGTCGCCGCCCTCAATTGGGATAGCATCCCCTCTAAGTCACTCATGCCCAGTATTTTCATTGCAAATACCAGCGAAGGAAGGAGAAACCACCCCCGTGATGGCACAAGCTCCGACTGAAGTCCGACAAGACCCAACCCCCCTTTTCAAATCCTGGCTAGACCACTCTTCAATGCTGCGTACTCCAATCAAGTAAGTAACCACCCCCCCCCCTTTTCCTCTTGCATAGACTCCCACCCAAAATACACGCTCCGCCTCGTCTGCAGGCCCCAGTCATGCTGGCCCTCCCTTTAAGCTTCGCTCAGTCCAGGACTTGACTTTCTGATACTGGGTGGGAAATAATTGCCACTGACATCTCCAGTGACACTAATAAAGTGATTAGTGCTAATAAAAAGCACTGACCCTGTACTGACACTCACTGGGCAGGAAGGGGTTAACACCTGGGGTGATAAAAGGGTTAACTGTGTTTTAGGGAATGCTTTTATTGTGTACTATGTGCTGTTTTACTACGCAGACCTGCTGCTTTCTATCTCTCTGCTGTGCAGAGAGATAGAAAGCAGCAGGTCCATGCTGACAGGAGAATGATTTGTTTTGTTTACACACAGATCTTTCCCCTCCCAGCTTCGCTGACAATCACTGAGTCCTGACCGATCTGGGGCCAGGTGATTGAAATCCTCAGGAACCAACAGCGGCACGGGTAGGACGGTGACGTGCATGCCCCCTACCTGGAAGTGCAAACTGACGTACATTTATGTGATTTTGCCCAGCTAAGCCGCCCTATAGCAGTACATCTGCTATAGTGCAGCGGGCAAGTGGTTAAAGGGAACAATTTTTCATGTGCTTTAGTGCGGCAAAAGTGCAGCAGTATAAAAAGGGACTTATTGCTCATTTCCACAATATAAAGCAGTGTACTCAACCTAGTATCTTATCACAAAAGTAGTGAAAGCAAAACTAAACTCAGTCAACATGACCTATTTTAATTCTTATGCTGCTATGCTAGCATTAATAAATGGATAGGAAGGTATATTTACTTGTTTTAACTTTTTTTTTTATTCCATTTCTTCATTTATTTACTGGTTTCTGGCCTAGGCCAAATGATGTCACACATCCCAGGAGTCTTCATGGCATTTCTTTTCTTTCATCTGGAGGAGATGAGGAGCTTTCTCAGTTAAGCACCCCCACCTGACTGCATTCCTTAGCTAAGGGCAGATGGTTTCCAGGAAGTAACTACTACATGAATCATTAACCCTTACTCAAGATGCTAGGGGGTGGTTTTCAAAGTAATTTCTCAACAAATAGAAAGCTGCTACCTATGGTGAACCAGGAATGCTGGCACAGGACCCCAGAAGAGGATACTTACATAGTTAGTCTGGCTGAAAAAAGACAAAAGTCCATCCAGTTCAACCATTAAAAAAAAAAAAAGTTATAATCCTATACCCACAGTTGATCCAGAGGAAGGCAAAAAAAACCCCAGCAAAGCATGATCAAATTTGTTCCTGCAGGGAAAAAAATTCCTTCCTGTTTCCCCGAGAGGCAATCGGATATTCCCTGAATCAACTTTACCTATAAATGTTAGTAACCAGTTATATTCTGTGTATCTAAGAATCTATTCTAGACCTTTTTTTTTTTATATTAACAATTTTTATTGGTTTTCATGAAAGTACAAACAGTATGTTTAAAAAGGATAAGGAAAGAAAATAAGCATAACAGAAAGGTACATCGATGGCAAAACTACATAGGGTCAGGAACAGCGGAATCATAAAATAACAGTGCGAAAGTTATCAGGGCCTTACAAACTCAGGCCTTTTTTAAAGCAATCCACTGAGCTAGCCAGAACCAACTCTTGAGGGAGTCTATTCCACATTTTCACAGCTCTCACTGTGAAGAAACCTTTCCATATTTGTAGATTACATTTTTTTTCTTCCAGATGTAAAGAGTGCCCCCTTGTCCTCTGTGATGACTTCAAGGTAAATAACTCTACACTGAGTTCATTATATGAACCACTGATGTATTTATACATGTTGATCATATCCCCCCTTAATCTCTTCTTCTCAAGAAAAAATAAATTCAGTTCCTCTAATCTTTCCTCATAGCTGAGCTCCTCCATGCCTCTTATCAGTTTGGTTGCCCTTCTCTGTACTTTCTCCAGTTCCCCAATGTTCTTTTTGTGAAATGGTGCTCAAAATTGAACTGTATATTCCAGATGAGGTATTACTAATTATTTGTACATTGGTAAAATTATATATCTCTCTCTCTCTGGAGTCTATACCTCTTCTAATGCAAGATAGGATTTTGCTCAAAATAAATATTAAATATTGGCACCACATTGGCCTTACACAGTCCAATGGTGCTATGCCAATCATTAAAGAGTCCCTAAAAATGAGAAACGATGGCTTTGAAATGACAGAGCTCAATTATTTAAGGACCCGTGGGTGTATGCCATTACAATGATTTGTAATAAAAAGTATATACAGTAGCAAATATCTTAAATGTATTTTAGTACTAATGTGGCTAATCTCACAAAATTCTTTACAGGTGACAAAAATATTTCTCTAAAAGTTTTACTCACCCAGTGATAAATGTTAGCATGTCTGTCAATCTGACACTGAGTTTCCCACTGTTAGTTTCGCTAAAATCGTGTTTTTTCAAGATATAGACATAAGTATGGCAGTGAGAAATGGTGCAAAAAAAGACATTGCAGCATGAAAATCACCATCACTAAAACTTATGGGGGCATTACTAATGTAGAGCAGCCAGTTTGCTAGTAGCAGCAAGAAAATGCTGCAGTTCTTAAATGTGTCACAATGAGGCGACAGGCAAATCATTTATTCCTACCAAGCAGCTGATACTGTTGATTTGATAGGTTCTCACAGCAAAGCGATGAATCTGACCGTTTTACTTTATGCCTGGTTACCAACAGTCAAGCAGATCTCATCCTCCCTTCCAGGTACTCTTTGGCTGGCCATACATTATACAATTATCTGCAGATTTTCTGCCCAATTTCCTTTAGATTTACCTTCAACTATGTAGTGCAAGGGCCTGCCTAATTGGATACAACTGAAAGTGTTGTTTAGGTTTGTCCTCCTATTATATGGTTTTTGGTAAATCTAAACCAAAAATCTGCAGATAATTGTATAATGTATGGCCAGCCTTTCTCTGAGTTTTAGCTCTATCTCATTCTGTTGATTGGTTGGTTATTGAGACAGGGAGTTGGCATTTGCTGGTGAATTGATAGTGGATTTACATCATGGGCTTTTTTTTTTACTTAACCATTTGCCTGCTGGGCACTTTCACCCCCTTCCTGCTCAGGCCAGTTTCCAGCGCTGTCACACTTTGAATGACAATTACTCAGTCATGCAACACTGTACCCATATGAAAATGTAAAAAAAAATTTCACACTAAGAGATTTCCTTTAGTGGCATTTAATCACCACTTGTTTTTTTATTTTTTGCTAAATAAATGAAAAAACAAACATTTAAAAAAAGTGTTTTTTCTTTTCTGTTATAAAATGTGTAAATAAATAATCTTTCATTATAAATTTTTAGGCCAAAATATATTCTGCATGGTGCTATGGTGCATATCTGAAAATCGATCAATCCTCATGTACTGATGGCCAAGCCCAAAAATGTCAGGACAGTACAAATATCCCCCAAATGAATCCTTTTTGGAAAGTAGACAGTCCAAGGTAATTAGTAAGAGGCATGGCGAGTTTTTTGAAGTTGTAATTGTTTTGGAAAATTAAGAAATTAATTTTTTTAATGCCTTTTTTTTTTTTACTTACTGTCACCAGTGCAGTACTGCATCATCATATAACAAATGTTACTTAATTTTTAATTTCAATTGCTGTTCTTTTTTATTAATTTTTGTTTTACTTTTTTTCCAACACACTGTGACCAGAGCAATACAGTGTTACTATAGTAACAGTGTACTACTCTGGGTAAGTGATCAGGATTTTTTTTTACACATGATTACTTATACCAGGGAATTTCACTGGTATAAGCAACTATTTTTACTGAATTAAATTGATACAATCAGTATGTATTGTTGTGATAAGCTATGATTGGCCACAGCTAATCACATGGTACAGGTGGACTGTGATTGGTTCTGTCTGTACCATTTGATCACTGTGACCAATCACAGCTAGCAACACAATTGTAGGCAATGAATGGCATGAATCAAAGCCCTTCACTGTTTACAATTATCAGGTGATCTGCTGTGATTAGTCACAGCTATCACATGGTACCGGCAGTGCCCTGGTACAGTGATCTGTCATTGGACACAGCTGTAAACAGATTGTGCAGCAGCACGGCTGAGCGTGATGCATGTTTCTGGAGGACATCATATAATGTCTACCCAGAACAACTATGTCCTGCTCGGTCATCATTTTATAATAGGCTGGGCGGGAAGTGGTAAAATATTTCTCAACATTTTATTTCCTATGGCACTAACTACCTCATGCCAGGAACCAATGGACACCATAGTTTCCCTTAAAATTCCTCCTAGACCCTTATGCAGGCATGCAGCCTGGTTGGCCAGGAAAGAGCAGGCAGCGAGCATTCAGTGCCACACCCCCTCTGGATTCTAAACAAAGCCACGTGCATTTCAAAATTTGAGATGTACATTGAAAATTGAGGTGACAAACCTTCCCTCCCTTGGAAAGCACCCATGTTTCAATGTTGAGGAACAAAGGCCTCTTACCCACCTCAAATGCCTCAAGAGACAGAAAGGCATAAAAAAATGCATTTTATTTATGTCCCTTGATGTAAATCAATAATATCCTCCAGTGACGTAAATCCAACGTCAACCATGGTGTCCAGTGATGTAACACAACAACCTAAGACTCACTGCAGTCCTGTTGCTAAATGACAGATCAGATCCTCAGCACTGCGGTAATGTAACCATACTACTGGAAATCTTGGGTGAAGTCATTGGCCAAATTTTGTCAACTACATCACCCAGGATCCCTGGCTGCCTGTTTACATTACAGCAGCTGGGAATTATGTTTTGCGAATTGCTCCATTCATTCAAGTGGTCCAAACTGGACAGAAATAGCAAAATCATATCCTTCTGCTCCTTCTTGTCATCAGTCCAGTTCCCAATTAATAACCCAATTTACCTCATCACTCATTGCTATCACTGTTGTTCCATTTTATTCTAAACAAGAATTCTCCATTCTCCAATGGCACAATGTTGAATAGTGAGGAATAGGCAGAAGAAATGCAGATCTGGAACCTAGAAAACTCATTTGATATTTACGGTAAAATTCATTCCTATGTAGTACCCTCCTAGTTAGGTGCTATGATTAGCTAAATTTAGTTCTTGGCTTGCTGTAATCAGTGTCTCTGTTTGTGATTCTTTAGGTCTGTTCTGTGTTTTACAGACTGCAGGTTTGATTGCTTCTTCTGTAATCCAGAACTTTCTGGGTGGTTCTGGAACATAGGTGTGGAGCAAGGCAAATAGGCATGATGAATATTTATACTGTTTCAGTCAATCCCTGTGGGAGGGTGCACAGATGGTCACTGTGAAGGTGTATAAATAGTCTAAGACCTGGAACAGAAGTTTCATGTCCTTTGGGAGGACATCACAGTCTAGGAGGGAGCTATGGTGCCCCTGGCCAGTCTGCCATGTGTTTGCTGTTCATAGCGGTCCCAGCTGGGTTGGCTGGGGTTCCGTGTTTTGTTGAAAGTTTCTGAAGCTGACTGTGAGGCCTGTTGCCTCAGGATCTAGTCTAGTATCACAGAGAGAAAGTGTCTGGAAGATATTGGAAGGAGGCAACCAATCATCTAAAGACATTTGTGAGTTCAGACTGATGTGAGAGACCCTAGAGACTGCATGTTGCTGCCAGTCCTTTGATGCTAAAGTGTAAGTTGTGTTCAAAGGGGACATTGTGTATGATGTCCTGAAGAGAAAATACACAAGGGAACTTTGATATGGCAGGCTTCTATGGGAGTACTGCTACACCTACAAGCATCCCCGCTACCACTTGCAGTCATTGTTAAGATGCTATTGCTACACTCAAACCCATTCCACTTAACTTATTAACCGCTTTCCCGCCGCCCTATAGCAGATATATTACTACAGGGCGGTAGGGTGCACAAAATCACGTATACATACGGGATTTAGCATTTCCGGGTAGGAGGAGCCACACACGCGCCCTACCCGTGCCGCCATTCGTGGCCGCAGCTGTCAATCATCAGGTCCCGGCCGTTGATTACCCACCGGCGCCCGGTGATTACTGGGCATATCTGATGGGGAAGAGGACTGTTTTTTTTACTAGCAGTCCTCCTCCCTGTCAGCTTGGGCTACAGTGAAGCACACTGACACGGCCCCCTAGTAAAACATTCCCAGCACACAGTTAACCCTTTGATCATCCCTCATGTTAACCCCTTCCTGCCCAGTGTCATTAGTATAGTGTCAGTGCTTTTTTTTGACACTGATCACTGTATTGGTGTCACTGGGGATGTCAGTGATACCAACTCAGTTCCCCCATTGTCAGAATATCAGCCGCAGTCCTGCAGTCCCGCTATACTGTAAGTCGCTGATCACCACAATTACTAGAAAAAAAAAAGATAAAAATTCAGTATCTATACTGCCATTTGTAAATGCTATAACTTTCACAAAAAAACAATTAATTTACACGTATTGGGATTTTTGGTCTAAATTTATGACGAAATTTGATTTTTTAAATTTTTTTACTGGACATGTTTAATAGAAAAAAGTCAAAAATATTTATTTATGTTTTTTACTTAAAATTGTAAGTCTTTTTTTTATAGTGCAAAAAATAAAAAACGTACAGGAGATCAAATACCACCAAAAGAAAGCTGAATTTGTGGAAGAAAAAGGACATAAATTTCATCTGGGTGCAGTGTTGCATGACCGCACAATCGTCAGCTAAAGTAACTTAGAGCCGTAATGCAAAAAATGGCCTGGTCAGGAAGGGGGGTAAATCCTCAGGAGGGCAAGTGGTTAAAGATGATTTTTTAAAACTAGTGGTGCACACATGCACCAGTGGAAGCAACTGAACTACTACTATTTCTTTATGAAGATGTGTCAGACCATGTTACTACTGATATCTTGAGAAGCAGCTACTAAAAATGATAGTGCGGGGGGCACTCGTGAGCAGCTTCCAGGATGGCCGCATTGTAGCCCTCGGGGGGGGGGTCATCTGCCTTCCCTCCAGACCTCCCTAGCCCCCTGTCCCCCAGTGCCCAGATGGGCAAGAATGCAGCGGCCGCCCGCACCTCCAGCGCCCTACCTGCCTGAGGCCGCATCTGAAGCCGCATCCTCGATTTTGGGTCCCCCACGGCCGCTACCCACGGGTGGGCCGGATCCCAGAGGTGATGACGACCTGGCATCAGAGGCATCCCTGCAGTCTCCCACTCCAGTTCTGAGGGATGCTGGGCTCCTGCGCTGCTTCAAGTCCATGCTGCAGTCAGAATTGTCCTCCGGTACCTCCAAGCTGGCCGACCATCTTTCGCAAGAAATTTGGGAGTTGGGCAATCGGACAAACGATCTCGAGAAAAAAATGGATGCTGCAGGCACGGTCATTGAAAGTCACGAACAGGATTTGTGTGACCTCAAGAAAGAATTAGCGGACACGCTGCTCCGGCTTGAGGATTTTGAAAACCGTTCCCACTGCAGCAATTTGCGATTAAGGGGTATCCCAGAAACGGTCACAGATCTCACCTCCACCGCTACTGATCTGTTTCAGGAGCTGATGCCCGCTATTCCCATTGACTGGCTTGAATTTGACCGCATACACCGTGCATTGGGCCCCAGACGACTGGATGGGCCCTCGAGGGACATTATCATCAAATTCACTTACTATTGCACTAAGAAAACTATCCTCTTGGCAGACAGAAACAACCCAGACCTCACTCTTCAGAAACGCCGCCAGTTGAAGCCCTAACTTCGTTCCTGGTGAACCATAGAATTAAATACGCCTGGGGCTTTCCGTTCCGCCTCACTTTCAACTACCAGGGCCGCAGTCACTCTGTTGCTACACCAGAGGAGGCCCACTCTCTCCTGGAATCTTTACACCTTCTTTCGCCGGAAGCCGCTACTCAGAGCCCAGCTCATTCATTCAGATGCCTGGCAAGGCTGCTTCCTCTGCGCCGCCTCCGGGAGTGGTCGTCCAACAGGAAGATGGCCCTTCCTTAGACCCCTCTACAATCAAGTTCGTCCTGCTCTTCTCCGGGCTGAAAATGTATCTTGGATCCCCCATGTTGTATTTCACCGTTGGACTTTTCTGACGGGAACGTGAGTTTGGCCCTTAGGGCTTTTCCAGTTTGTTAGCGTTCCAAGTTGGGCCTGATCCGGCCTATTCCCTTGGGTTCCATCCCTGAGGGGGGGGGTCTCCTCCTGGACTTACGGATTATGACTTTTTGCTGTTGTGGCCTACCACGGATATGGGTGACGTTGTTCGGGTTCCCGTTGGTGGAATGGGATGATGGTTCCCTCAGGCTCTGGGGTGGGAGGTTGGCCTGGTAGGCCCGGGTTGGGTGTTGGTCCTACTGGGAGGTGGGTGGGGGACCACTTGGGCTGTGTTGTGGGGTACCATGGCGGCCTGCAGTCATCCTCCTGGAGGGGTTTGGCCCCCAGGTTTAGCTGGGTTTCTATGGGGAAGTTACCACGGATGTTCTCACTTCTGGGACTCATATTTTATTACTTTGGTACCCTGTTATATTGTGTTTATTGCCTTTTTGCCCCCTGAGGGCTTATGTTTTTGATGTTTTTATTTGCAGCCATATGTCTGGGGGTAGAGCCACTCCCAAATGGTATCCTTCAAGTGTAGGAGGATGCATGTCACCATTGGCGTGACATGATTGTATTGTTGGATATACTTCTTGTGTCATTTTCTTTTTTTCTTTTCTTGTTTTCTTTTCTTCTCTGTTTTTTCTGTTTTTGTTTTATGCAGGGTTTTGGGACACCATGGTCCCATTGCCATTTGGAGTGGAAATTGTTGGCCAACTTATGCTTTTTCTGCTAAGCGTGCTGTGCTGATACCATCATGGCCTCACCCCTTCTAAAAGTACACTCACAAAATGTTCAAGGCTTCAATTTGCCTCAGAAGCGGGCTACAGTCTTTCATCACCTCAAATCGCAACAAATCGATGTGGTATGTTTACAGGAGACCAGGTTTTCTCAGTCCTCCGCTCCATGGTATCTTTGGCCTCATTATCCCACCTTTTACACAGCCTCGGCTCCTGAGAAACGCCGGGTGTACTGATAGCTTTCAAACGCAATCTCCCTTTTGTCTGTGCTTGGAATATTGCGGACCCCACGGGCAGGTATTTGCTTCCTCAGGGCACCCTCTGGGACCAGGAGGTTACTTTTGTCTCTTTTTTTTCTTATTAACAATTTTTATTGGTTTTCACGTAAGTATACAAACAGCATGTTTGAAAAAGAAAAAAAAAACATAACAAGAAGGTACATCGATGGTAAAGAACTGCATAGGTACAGGAAAAATAATGTCATAAAATAACAGTGTAGAGGTTATTAGGACCGTACATTTTGGGCTGGTAAAGAAGAAATGAAGGAATCCCATGGGTTCCATACTGACTGAAACACAGCAATCGAACAAGTATGTAGGGCAGTCAAATAATCCATCTGTCTTACATCAACAATAATATGGTACAAGAAGGGGGAGTAGAGGATAGCCAACACATAGTAATGCTTCTCCTAGCCGCGGTCAAAAC
This sequence comes from Staurois parvus, assembly GCF_062004578.1. Lineage (NCBI taxonomy): Eukaryota > Metazoa > Chordata > Amphibia > Anura > Ranidae > Staurois > Staurois parvus. The sequence goes on from NW_028317818.1 coordinate 10,037,117, forward strand.
ATGCACAGAAAGTTTCCTGGACGTTTTAGATAGGCCCGGGAATGGTAGGCTTAGTAAAAAATATAATGGTTCAAATGAGAGAGAGGTATGCAATAGCGATTGTAACAAGGACAAAACCTCTTCCCAAAAGGGAATAATGGAACTGCATGTCCAAAAAATATGGTAGAAAGAACCAAGGTCTTCACCACAGCGCCAGCAGGCAGGAGAAGCATTCGGGTTATAAGCGTGGAGAACTTCAGGCGTTTTGTACCACAACATCATGATCTTGTATGTACCGTATTTTTTGATCCATAAGACACACTTTTTTCGCCCAAAAAAGGGGGGAAAATGTCAGTGCATCTTATGGAGCGAATATGGAGCGGCCGGTCCGGTATTCCCACCGCCGCCGCCGTGTCAGAATACCGGGCCGCTCGTCTTTTCTCTGCAGCAGAAACTTACCTGTTCCTCGGTCCAACGCTGTACAGTCTTCCGGCGTTGGCTTCTTTAGTGTGGGCACTCGACTGTGACAGCCGTGTGCCCACTGCGAATGCGCAAGATGCCCTGCGCTTTGTGAATGGTACGGCGTCTTCTGGGACACATGACAGGTCCCAGAACACTCCGGACCAATCACAAAGCGCAGCGCTTCTCACGCATGCACAGTGGGCACCCAGCTGTCACAGCCGGGTGCCCACACTATAGGGAGGACAACTCCGAAGAAGTGGGAGCGGGTACCTGTCAAATTCAGGTACCCGCTCCTCCTCCCTCCCCAAAGGTCCGCAGTCCCTTGGTCATCCCCTGTACTGTCCGCAGTCTCTTGGTCATCCCCTGTACTGTCCGCAGTCTCTTGGTCATCCCTTGTACTGTCCGCAGTCTCTGGTCATTTCCTGTACTATGTCCGCAGTCTCTGGTCATCTCCTGTACTATGTCCGTAGTCTCTGGTCATCTCCTGTACTTTGTCCGCAGTCTCTGGTCATCTCCCCTGTACTGTGTCTGCAGTCTTGGGTCATCTCCTGTCCTGTGTCCGCAGTCTCTGGTCATCTCCTGTACTGTGTCCGCAGTCTCTGGTCATCCCCTGTACTGTGTCCGCAGTCTCTGGTCATCTCCTGTACAGTGTCCGCAGCGTCTGGTCATCCCCTGTACTGTGTCCGCAGCGTCTGGTCATCCCCTGTACTGTGTCCGCAGTCTCTGGTCATCTCCTGTACTGTGTCCGCAGTCTCTGGTCATCTCCTGTACTGTGTCCGCAGTCTCTGGTCATCTCCTGTACTGTGTCCGCAGTCTCTGGTCATCTCCTGTACTGTGTCTGCAGTCTCTGGTCATCTCCTGTACTGTGTCCGCAGTCTCTGGTCATTTTCTTTATTATGTCCGCAGTCTTTGGTCATCTCCTGTACTATGTCTGCAGTCTCTGGTCATCTCCTGTACTATGTTTGCAGTCCATTGGTTCAGAATATTTTTTTTCTTGTTTTCCTCCTCTAAAACCTAGGTGTGTCTTATGGAGCAAAAAATACAGTATTTTCCTTAAAGACCACACAGACAAAAGATCTAGGTGCGTTTTCCCAAATTTTCTTCCACATTAACAAATCAATATCACATTGTAAAAACTGAGACCACTTGTGCATGTAAAGATGAGTGTCATTAGATAGGGGGGGGGGGGGCATCCATAAGGAGTCTATATGTATTAGAAATAATACCCCTTTGGTGTGGACCCTGTCTGCATAAACGTTCAAAGGGAGTAGGCTGCCCCAGGATCAATGAGGGTGACATGGTAGAAAAAAAAGTGGCGTATTTGAAGGTAAATATATAAATGTTGGGATGGTAGAAGAGCTTTTTTCTGGAGATCCGAGAATGAATGTAGTTTCCAAGTCACCGGGTGTACCAAGTGACGCAGTTTGAAAAGGTTGGCTGCAACCCAAGGGGACATCCGGGACATGGCCATATTGTCTGGGAGATTGGGGTTGTAGATATTTGTCAGTGGGGAACAGTCAGAGACCAATGCAAATTTTGCCTTACATTTCTGCCAAACAGTCAGGGAAAAGTGCATGGGACCAAGGAATAGGTGGCGAAAGGCTGAGGCATCCACTGCTGAGGTCGACCAAAGGAGGGAGCAAGAATGGACTGGAGATAACTGCAAAGATTCAAACTCAGTCCATATGTTGGGAGGATAATGAGTGAACCATGACATGAGAAAACAAAGATGAGTAGCATAGATAGTAGTAGGTTACTATATCTGGTGCTTCCAAGCCCCCTCTAGAATGCAGGGAGAGTAGAACAGAACGTGCGATTCTATGCTGTTGGTGGTGCCAAATAAAATGCACAAGGGATTTCTGAAGGGAGTGAAGTTTGGACATAGGGACAGGAACGGGGAGGGTTGCAAATAAATATAGAAGTTTGGGTAACACAGTAATTTTTAGAATGTTAATGCATCCGAGGAAAGAAATGGGCAGGGAATCCCAGAATCCAAATGAGCGGGAAATAGCTATAAATAGTGGGGGGAAATTAGCCTCATATATGGAGTGGCAGGAGGAAGTAAGATTAGTACCTAAATATTTTAAAGAGTGGGTGCACCACCGGTAAAGAAAGGACTCCTGAAGAGAAGACAGAAGGACGGGTGGAATGTGTAGTGGGAGTGCCTCAGTTTTGGATGTATTAACTTTCTAACCTTCGAGGGTGTGGACTCAAAAAGAACTTTCCTGTCTTTATAAAGGAAAAAAATTGAAATCACCCCCAACAATCACATGTGGAGTGGAAATGGGGCCTAAGTTGGCAAGTGTTTGGGAAAGGAATTGCAATTGACACGTATTCTGGGTGTATAAATTTAACAAAACAAGGGGAGTGTTACCAAGCATACATTGCAAAATAATGAAACAACCTCATTGGCTGACTTTGGAGGAAACAACTCAAAGTGAGCAGTGTGTCCTAATCAAAATTGCCACCCCAGCCTTCCCGGAGGGATCAAAGGCCGAGCAAGCTTGGGAAAAAAATCTTTAGGCAAAACAAAAGATGCCAGTTTTTTTTTTTTTTAATTTAAATATTTATTAAATTTTTCATATTAATACAAAAACTCAAACAGGGAAGTAATTCTCATACAAGTATACATTTATAACATTTCTGTCTTTCCCTTACTTAAAACTCTTTTTTCTTTCCCATCCCACTACCCCTCCCTCCCACCCCTCTTCCCCCTCTGCAGACTCTATCCCATTCTATTCTCTTGAGGCTTTTTAATGTTATGTTAACATCCTAGTTTATGTTTTCTTATATTTCTCTTTCAATCCTGCTCTTTCCCACTTTTCCCATCTCCTTAGATACACTCCCATTCTGTCTTCCTGCATATGATATGATCTTTCCATTCTACCTATCTGGTTTACTCTGTTAATCCAGTCCACCTCCTTCGGTACCTCGACTTTCCGCCAAAACTTGGGTATCAACCCTTTCGCTGCATTCAAGAAGTACCAAATACCTGAATCTTTATATTTATTTACAGATGTCTCCACAACGTGTAGGAGACACGTCGTTGGATCTAATCCTATGTCAATTTCCGTTATTTCTTTAATCAACTTGACTATTGTCTTCCAAAAAGCCTGGATTTTCGGACATTCCCACCATATGTGAAACACCGTGCCTATATCTCCACATCCTCTCCAACACATATTTGAACTTTCCCCATTCATCTTGTGTTCAACACTTGGTGTGATGTGCCATCGTGTCACAAACTTATAATTAACCTCCACCTCTCTCATACTAACATTATCGTGTATCAATCTAAACATCTTTCTCTGTCTATCCTCATCAAACTCAACTCCCATATCTCTTTCCCATTTTGTCATAAAATTTAACTTTGTGTTTGTGTCTAATTCTGTGAGAATTCTATACACTTTTGAAACACCGTGCTTCCCATCCCTTCGTGTCTCCAGCAACCTTTCAAACATATTCCACTCCTGTTTTATTCTCAAAGGTTTCGGTAGTTTTCCAATAAAACTTTTCAATTGATGGTATTTCCACTCATCCATTCTAAAAAAAATGTCTCCCTTCTTCTCTATTAACTCTTTAAGTGATCTCAATTCCCCCTCCACCAATACATCTCTCAATTGGGTGTCTTCCTTTCTGAACCATCTCCCCGAAATCTTGTTCTTTCCCGGAGGAAAGTACTCAGAATTCGTGAGAGGCATTAATGTTGAATTAAATTCCCATTTCATATTTTTATGTAAATTGTCCCATACCCTAAAGACATTTAAAGTGTAAATACTTGTGCTTTCTTTGATTCCCCTAAACTGTGGTGGGACCCATATCATCTGACTCAATCCAATTCCACTAAGCTCATTCTCTATTGTTACCCAACTTTTCCCCTTATGGTTAAATGTCCAGTCATATATTCTTGCCAAAACCACTGCTTTATAATATCTCTTGACATCTGGTAAACCCAATCCCCCTTTCTCTTTAGTCCTACTCAATGTTTCATATGCTATTCTAGGTTTTTTATTCTTCCATATGTATCTTGTTAACATTTTTTTCATTATCTTAAAGAAGGCTTCTGGAATTTTAATTGGTACCATTTGAAATCTATACAGTATTTTAGGCATAATTACCATTTTGACTAAGTTTATACGTCCTATCCAGGATGGATTTCCTCCTTCTAGTCTTTTTAAATCTTCCCTGATCTCATTAATCAAAGAGATATAATTTACTCTATACAAATGTTTGGATGAGGCAGTGATTTTTATTCCTAGGTATTTTATCTCTTTTTCTCTCCAAATAAAGGGGAATTCTTTTTGTAATTTTTCTTTTTCATTCTTTGATATATTAATATTCAGGATCTCTGTTTTCGTTGGGTTAATTTTTAAATTTGATAGTTCACCGTACTCCTTCAGAATCTTCATTATATTTGGGAGAGTTATTCTGGGATTCCCCACATAGAACAATAAATCGTCCGCAAAGGCCGCTACTCTATGTTCTATGGATTCTATCTGAATTCCCTTTACCGATCCACTATTTCTTATTATTGACAGCAGAGGTTCGAGTGACAATACATATAGCAGGGGAGACAGAGGACAGCCCTGTCTTGTACCATTTGACATTCCAATGGGTTCTGATCTCTCCCCATTTACCGTGATGATTGCAGTAGGCTCCCTATATAGTTTACTTATCCACTCTCGCATTCTATCTCCTAACCCCAGCACTTTTAAGTTGTCCATCATAAAGCCCCAGTCCACTCTATCAAATGCCTTCTCCGCATCAATTGACAAGAGCACCACCGGGGCTTTCCCTCTTCTACTCTTCTGAATAAGCATCAGGGTTCTCAAGCCATTATCTCTACCTTCTCTCCCCGGTACAAAGCCCACCTGATCTCCGTGGATCCATTCAGGCATCAGATCTCTCAACCTGTTTGCTAACACCTTTGCATACAGTTTAGTGTCTGTGTTCAATAATGAGATCGGTCTATAGCTGGAGCACTGCGATGGGTCCTTTCCCTCCTTGTGAATAAGTACTACATGTGCCTGTAGGGATTCTCTCCTCATTTCCATCCCACCTCCCAGTGCATTCATATATTTCTCCAGTTTGGGTAACAATACTTCACTAAATTTCTTATAGTACCTAACTGTATAGCCATCCGGACCTGGACTTTTTCCCCCTCCTGTACTTCTTAATGCTATTTTAATTTCTTCCTGGGAGATTTCTACGTCTAGGGAGTTCAACTGTGCTTCACTTAGTTTTGGTAATCCCGCATTTTTTAAGTATGTCATCTTTTTTTCCTTAATTCCCTCTTGGATTTCCTTTAGAGGGTCTTGGGGGCTAATATTATATAACTTTTTATAATACTCCGTAAACACTTTAATAATCTCTTTATTTGAGTGGGCCAGCTCCCCCTTTGAACTTTTTATCTTTTCTATATAATTCCTATTTTTCTTTTTATTCAAAGCTCTCATTAAATATCTTCCTGGTCTGTCTCCCCATCTATACCTCTCATTCAAAACCCTGTTGTATACTCTTCTCTTCTCCTCATCCATCAACCTCTCTAACTCCTCTTTTTTATCCAGTAAGTTCTGTCTCGTATCTTTTGTTATTTTCTTCTTATGGATCTGCTCCAAGTCTAATATTTCTTTTAAGAGCCCACTGACCTTCTCTCTTCTTTCCTTTTTCTTCCTTGCTCCAGCCGCAATCAAGATTCCTCTTATGAATACCTTATGACTTTCCCAGACTGTAGCTATCGATACTTCCTCTGTTTCATTCTCCTTAAAGTATTCTTTAATCTCTTTCTCGATTTTCTGAACTACATCCTCATCCAGAAGAAGGGCCTCATTTAACCTCCACCCTAATCCTCCCGTCCACCTTCTTCCCCATCTCAACTTCATCACGACCGGAGCATGGTCCGAGAACGTCCTTGTCTCTATGTCAATTTTTACCAGGTGATCTATTAGTTGATGGTCTATTAAGATGTAATCTAATCTCGAGTATATCTCATGTGCATTCGAGAAGAAGGTATAGTCTCTGTCTTTCATATGCCTTATTCTCCAAGTATCCACTAGTTGATATTCATGCATCACTTTTTTCATAGCTCTCAGAGCCCTACTCCCCTCTCTTTGCACAGGAGAGGTATTATCTTTTTGTGGGTCCATACAAAAGTTTAGGTCTCCAGCTACTATCAAACGCCCTTTTTTAAAGTCCATTAATTTTTTCAACAAGCCCTTCATATACTTCTCCGAGTTTTTATTGGGACAATATATATTGGCTAAAGTACAGTCAATCCCCTGGAGTCTACCTTTTAAAAATAAGAACCTCCCCTCCGGGTCGGTTCTTCTATCCTCCAACTCAAATCTCATGTTCTTTGCCACACCTATTGCAACCCCTTTTGCTCTTTTAATTGGGGAATCTGCGTAGTACCATGTTGGATAGTATTTGGATTTCAATTTCACGTTTGCCTCTATCTCGAAATGCGTCTCTTGTAAAAATACCACTGACGTAGCCCTATGATGTAACTCTTTAAACAACCTAAATCTCTTCCCTGGACAACTCAGCCCGTTCACATTATAGGTTATAAACTGTAATTCTTCCATCTTTCCCAATTAAGTCCATCTCTCTTCCAGATTGCCTCTTCCTCTTCATCTCTTCTGTCCTGCAGAGTATTGACCCAATACCTCCTCTCCTCCCTTCCACCCACCCAACTCTCTTCCCCTCCCCCCTCCCTCCCTCCCCACCTCCCCCCGCCCCTCCCATCCCCCCTTCTTTTTTCCCTACCCGTTTTTAGGCCTATAATCTGCCTACAAATCATTTGTGGATCTATTTCCACCATTGATTTAAAGTTTAGGGCATCAGCTCCGCCTATGTACGGTTCACCTCTCCTCCAACCGCCCCGATTCCCTCTCTCTGTCAAAAAGTCTTTACTCTTTACCTCCCTGCCTTAATCGGAGCCTCCAAGCGGGTCTCGGCATCCGGAGGGGGAAGGCTAGGGGCGAGAGGGAGAAGTAAGAGAGAGAGAAAAAAAAAAAAAAAAAAAAAAAAAAAAAAATTCGTTTTCTACTTAATTCTCCCTCTCCTCCTCCTCCACCCCCGATGCCTCCCTCAGCCCGACCTGTTGCCAGTCCTCTTTTCTTTTAACATTTATGTTTCCTTTATCTTCTTCCTCTTCTTCCCAGCCAGCTATCTTCATTCTTTGCAAGTCCAGTCTATCACAAAAATCTCTTAAATCATCCGGAAATCTCAAATACGCTGTGACCCCATTTTTCCAGCCAATCAGAAATGCTGAGGTACCCCATCTATACTGCACATTCTGTTTTCTCATTTGCTCCAACAGGGGTTTCAGGGATCGCCTTCTCCTTAGGGTCTCTACTGTTAAGTCCGCATAGATTTGGATAGTCAAGTCTCCATACTTAACTAATGGTCTTCCCTTGGTCTTCTTCCAGATCTCATCTTTGGCCCCAAAATTTTGGAACTGGACAATTATGTCCCTCGATCTTTCCTTCTCAGTAGCCCGTTTGAACTTTCCTACCCTAAACACTCCATCCAGGTCGATCCCATCAGATTCCGGTTTATCTCTTATGGAGTTTAGGATTTTTTTAACTAGTTCATATAGTATTTCCCCTTTAGCAGTCTCTGGGATTCCTCGTATTCTAAGATTACTCCTTCTTTCTTTATTTTCTTGAACTTCCATCCTATAGGTCATTTTTTTCTGGTTATTTTCTAATTGGCTTATTCTTTCCTTTAAATTATCTATTTTCTGGGCCTGGATTTTAACTTTCTTCTCCGTTTCTTCCATTCTCAATAGAAGGTGACCTAAATCATTTCGAATAGCTGTCATTTCATGTTTTATCGTTTTTTCCAGATTTTGAAACATTTCTGCCATCTCCTTCTTATTTGGTAGTTGTAGTTCACCTTCTGGTTCTTTTTTTCCCAAGCCCTCTACTATTTGTTGGCTACCGCTGCTATTTATGCCCAATGATAACCTAGGGCTATTTCCTGAACTAATGTCCATTTCCCCCTTTGCACCTTGGGCCCTTTCTGGTGTAGTATTTCCATAAGATGTAAATTTCTTTATTGTTCCTGTTTGGGCCCCTTTGGGCCCTGCTCCCTTGGAACCTTTGTTCTTCATATCCTCTATATATCTTGATAGCCTTGCAGTTTTTCCTATTTCCTTTACTCTCCTGGGACACCTGGACCTCCTTTCTTCTTCTTTTCTAACCCCTGGGAATCCTCCCCTCTTTAACCCCCTTGGACGCCTGTATCACTCAGGGGTTCACCATGCAATAGGCCCCCAACAGTTTTCACTCACCCTTCCCCTCTCCGGACGGTGGTTCCAGGCTTATGTGGAGGGCCTTCACTGCTGCTCAGTCCTGGGGGGGATTCCTCGGGGTATCCGATATTCAGTTTCTTTCTTTCCACCTCCTTTCTCTCTCCTTGAGGATGGTCTTGGAGAAGAAGAATAGCTGTCCTAATATTTATGGGTCTCCCTGACCCAGGATTAAACAGCCGGCCAGGGGGATAAAGGAAACTATAAGGTGGCAACACTTTATTTCATTAGAGCACCGACCAGCCTCTTCTCTCCCACCGAGGTCTTCCTCAGCTGGTCCCTTTCTCCTGCTTCACTCCTCCACTGGCCGCACAACTTTCCAGTCCTGTAACACAGGGGGATCCGACTTGTCACTGCCGCTCTGACAGGGAGCCGGCCGGCGTCTCTGTCTCCCAGTGATGCCTTGCGGCGAGCAGCGTGCTCACACCGCCCTGCTTCGTCTCCCCGGCAACCCGACAGCCGCCCTGGAGTCTCCGCAGCGAGATCACCTTCTGGAGGTCCGTGTCCGCTCTCCTCTCTCCTCCACGCGCCAGTCTCTCTCCGCTTGGAGCCCTCCTCAAGCAGGCAGGGCTTCACTCCATGAGGGTCTCGGAAGGTTAGTTTGGAGGTTATCGGAGAGCACTCACATCGTGCTCTCCGACGCCGCCATGTTTAGGCTCCGCCCCCCCCGGCTGGTGATCCACAAAAGATGCCAGTTGATATGAAATGGGTCTCCTGGACAAAAATAATGTGTGCTCCTGAGGATCGAAATTCCATCAAAGCCATCCACCATTTTTGAATAGAGTTGAGGCCCTTGACATTATATAACAAAAGCCTCAAGACCATCATAAAATAATAATGGATGAAGCATGTGTGCCAGCAGGAAAAATAAATGAAATACTATTCATGAATCAGAATAGAAAACAGAGAACATTAAAATAACACAAAAAAAGAGAAATTACAGTGGGAAACATAGATATCCATAAGGATATATACTTGGGAACAACAACTAGACCCAAATCATCTAGGCCAATGGCTAGACGAAATTGGGGGCAACACAACATCCGACACATCACGTAGGTCGTCAAACCCGGCCAGAAAAAAACAAGAATTTATGCTGAAAGCGAAAAAAACAAAAGAAAAAAATGCACTCAACAAGGGGGCGGCCAGCTAAAAAACCCATGTAGAAACCTTGTCTGCAAGAGACAGTGCATATGTTCCTCTAGCACTAAGTCATGAGAAGGGGCTGCCCCCTGGGCATAGCGCCTATTCAATGTGGAATCCAAGATAACATTTGAAAAGAATTTATACTCAAAGCGAAAAAAACAAAAGAAAAAAATGCACTCAACAAGGGCTCGGCCAGCCAAAAAACCCATGTAGAAACCTTGTAAAGATCAGGGGGGAAGGATTATCTCCAGATTCATCACAGAAGGTCACCCTAGAGAAACATCGATTGCTTGATCGAGGAGGACATGGACGTTGTGGAGTACATGAGAGTCTCTTCCGGCCACCGCGAACTGGTGTCCAGATCTTGTTGGCATAGTAAGCTCCGGGTGAGTCACACCAACTCCGCACCCGGCCCGGCACCTGGGGGAATCTTTCATGGGAAAGATAGGGCACTGGAAGCCCCCCTCTCCACCGCCACAAGACCCACGGCCCTCACCTGGAAAACAGGGAATGGCGCAAAAATATCCGTATTCGCGGAATGTCCGAATCTATTGCTGACTCAAAATTACATCGTCACCTACTGTTGTTCTTCATCACAACAGCTCCCATGGTTCCAGAAGCAGATTGGCGAATGGATAGGGCTCAATGCTCTCTGGGCCCGAACCCTACTGAAGGCACTAGACCACGAGACGTCATAGTCCGGTTCCATTTTTTTCAATGCAAAGAAGCCTTATTATCTGCAGTTCGCCACAAATCTTCCTTGGAATTTAAAGGGGACAGACTCCAGCTCTTCTGCGACTTTTCCCCGATTACCCTGGCCAAACGGCGAGCACTGAAGCAACACCGTGTCCCTTATCGCTGGGGGTTTCCCTTCAAGCTGGTCATCTCTAAAAGACAACACCCAAGTTGTTCTTCGTGATCTTCATAAGGCAGACTCTTTCCTAAAGCAGCTGGGACTTCCACCTTTGTCAGATGAGGTGTCCTCATTGCCACCTACTTCATCTCGCCTTTCCGCCACCCCCAACAAGATCTGGACACCAGTTCGGAAGAGACTCTCATGCACTCCACAATGTCCATGTCTTCCTCGATCAAGCAATCCGCCTACCTGATGTTTCTCTAGGGTGACCTTCTGTGTTGAATCTGGAGATGATCCTTCCCCCCTGATCTTTACAAGGTTTCTACATGGGTTTTTTGGCTGGCCGAGCCCTTGTTGAGTGCATTGTTTTCTTTTGTTTTTTTCGCTTTCAGCATAAATTCTTTTCTCATCTTTGCACCATTGTTACCCGACACTCCAAGGGTCTTCTTCTTCTTTTGGGAGATTCAAATGTTATCTTGGATTCCACATTGAATAGGCACTATGCCCAGGGGGCAGCCCCTTCTCATGACTTAGTGCTAGAGGAACGTATGCACTCTCTCTTGCAGACGGCGGGGCTGGCGGACGTCTGGAGGGAACTTCACCCAGCTGAGCGCAACTTTACATTCTATTCCAATCCTCATTACAGTTTTTGTAGAATTGACCATATATTCATGCATGTCCAGCAGCTTCCCTTGGTTAGGCGGATAGCTAATCCCTCCTCGCCCTGGTCGGACAATGATCCCCTGGTACTCCTCCTTGCCCTCTCTGGGTCGGTACGGTGCCCCTTTCACTGGCACATTAATGATTCTCTATTGACCACTCAGGTTACCTGCTAACAAATAGAATCTTTCTTACGCATACTTCACGGAAAACTCTGGATCTGTCTCTTTGGCAGTGCCCCTGTGGGAGGCGCATAAAACCACGGTGCGAGGTCATGTTATACAGCTGGCGGCGGTTCGAAAGCGGGAGCTCCGACTTTTGGAGCTTCATTCTCTACTGGCCTCTGCGGATGCTCGTTGGAAGTAATTTCCATCCGCGGCCCATAAACGCGCACGGGACGCTCTGGCGGCAGAGTTGGACCTACTTGCCTCTTCGGAGGCAGAACGGGCCCTGCATTGGACCAAACACAAATTTTATTCCTGTGCTAATAAGCCAGGTCTGATGCTAGCCAGGAAACTCAATTCTGTGGGGAAACCCCATAAATCGCTCTGATTGCGACTTCCTGCGGGTGGCTGTACTTCTAATGTCCAGCAGATTGTCTCCCGTTTTGCAGACTTCCTTTCGCGCCTTTACGCTAATCCAAATCTCTTCCCTGTGGCTCAGGCAGAGGCATTCTTCCAAGATCTCCGACTTCCTGGATTTTCGGAGGCAACGCAGATGGCCCTCAACGCCAGTGTCACTGTATCGAAAAAGCTCCAAGCTATCAAATCTCTACAGTCCACCGCGACCCCAGGTCTCGACGGCTTCTCCGGTCTCTATTATAAGAAATTTGCAACCCTGTTAGTGCCCTTCTTGGCTGACTATTTTAATGAGTTATGACAGGGCTCTTTGCCCTCTCTGGATGCACTTAGAGCTCATATCTCCATGATTCCTAAAACGACTGATGTGCAGGAACTGCAAGCCTTCTGGCCCATTTCTCTTCTTAATGAAGACCTGAAGATATCGGGCAATATTCTTAGTCTTCGTATCAATAAATATTTGCATTCACTGGTCCACAGGGACCAAGTAGGTTTTGTTCCTGGGAGGCAGGCGGGTGATAACGTTCGTAAGGTGGTCCATCTTATACATTTTCTACAACAGTGGAAAATCCCAGGATTCTTACTGTCCTTTGACATATATAAAGCCTTTGATTCTCTATCCTGGGAATATCTGCAGTTTGTGCTGTCTCATTGGGGTTTTGGGGATTCTATTTGTTCGTGGATTCAAGCCTTGTATTCTTCTCCTTCGGCTTCCGTTAAATACGCTGGGTATTTCTCAGATCCCTTTTCTATTTGGCGAGGGACAAGACAGGGCTGCCCCCTGTCCCCAGCACTCTTTGTCCTGGCACTTTAGCTGGCTGGCTTTAGCACTCCGGACCGATTGTAATGTATCGGGGGTTCCATACGGGGGACAGGAGTTCAAGTTGAACTTTTTTGCAGATGATGCCCTCTTGACTCTCACTAATCCCCTGACGACACTTCCAGATTTGCAACAGGTTCTTGAGCACTTCTTGATTTTGGGTCTCCGTATTAATTTATATAAGACTGTCACTCTCAATATTACTTTGGCTTCAGATTTGGTTTTGCTGCACATATCAATATCAATTTGGCATATTATCCATATACATAATACATCATATATACATAATATATACATCCTGTATATCTTTGCTATTATTATGGATTCAAATGTTTTTAATGGTTTTATAATTATTATTATAACCATGAAATTGTATTGTTAGTAAATACTGTTAGTATGTTTTGATGACACCTTTGTCCCTCCTCCCAGCCTGAGACTGCCCAACCCAGATGGGAGGGTCCAGTTTCAGTCCCAGGGTATATATGGTAGAGAGCACTCATTGTTCAGTTAGCTCTGATAAGGAAGGGATGACCTTCGAAACTCGTCAGCCGTACTCTGAGTGTCTACCCCTACGATGTGACTCGCACAGGCTTCACATTTCTAAAGTTCCTTTGAGGACTTACATGCTTGATTTACTTCGTTGTTTGTGAGTATCATTCTGAATTTAATAAAATTATGGTTTACTGAGGTAATGCGCAAGGTTGGTGCGCTTTCTTTTTTGTTTCACTTTGCAGTACTGGTCGGGCTTCCCCAGCCTTTTTTAGAGCTGCACAACCCTATATGCATTTGTGGTTGAATTTTTCAAGTTCTGGTTTCATTCATCCACCCTTATTATGGGTCATAGAGTGCAGGAGAGGTCATTTCTGATTCGCTTGACCCCCACCTATGACTCGTTGTTTGCTGCAAATTATTATCCATTACTTTGCTCTGTGTCCTCTCTTATACATACTTGCCAATTTCTACACCTGTGTTGGATAGGATGGGTTAATTCAGTGAAAATGACCATCTTGCCGAAATTGTTATACTATTTTCGCACCCTCCCAGTGTGGGTTCCTCCTCATTTTCTTTGGTTGATTCAGGCAAATATTATGCATTTTATCCGGGCTGATAAGCACCCCAGAGTCTCCAGAAATACGTTTTTTGTTCATTGACTTCAGGGTGGTCTTGGGGTGCCTAATGTAACTAAGTATTATCAGGCAAGCCAGATTGCCCCGCTGTCTATGTTGCACGCTTCCTCAGACGTTCTTCTCTGGGTCCTGCTAGAACTACCTAATTGTGCTCCTATTGTGACATCAACACTTCTATGGCTTCCCCCTGCCCTGCGCCCTATGGCACTGAGTCTGATTTTGCTCCATGGCTTACCTGAGCCCAATCGCAATCCAGAGATGTGCCTTGGCTTTCCTGACACTCTCCCTCCTGATTGGCTGAGCCATTGGCTCCTGTTGTTGTCAATCTAAGCCAGAGAGCCAGTAAGGTCAGAACTGCAACATTGCAGCCAGCTACACACAGTGCAGATTCTGTCTGTGTGTAAGGAAATCCAATCTCAGCTATGTGTTGTGTGGGGAGCAGGAGCTCTGTTGCCCAGGCTGTGTGAAGTGCAGGTATGGGAGAAGAAGTTCAGCCATAGTTGCCAACATTTTAAAAACATTTCCAGGGTCACCTTTTTTGCAGTGCATCCAGAAAGGCATTGTAGATGGAGAATGCACTTTATTTAGGGATGGGGCATTCATTTACAAGCAACATAGCATTACCCAATGCCATACTTTAATTACACATACTGTATATAAGAGAGATGTAGTTATGCTAGGGCAGCATAATGTCAGGCTAGGGCAGCATAATGCCAGGCTAGGGTAGTATAGTGACAGGCTAGGGCAGTGTAATCACAGGTTAGAGCAGTGTAGTGGCAGGCTAGGGCAGTATAGTCACAGGTTAGAACAGTGTAGTGGTAGGCTAGGGCAGTATAGTTGCAGGTTAGGGCAGTATAGTGGCAGGCTAGGGCAGTATAGTGGCAGGTACATTTTGACATACCTCTCCAATTCTTTTAAATACCCTGGATCAGGAGTAGTCAACCTTTGAGAGGTGGAGATCTACCTGGACAACATGAGAGATCAAAGATCACCGGGGTTTGGCGCTCTTTATTTCTTTATTGTTTTAAGAAATTAACTAGCAAGGACTGACTAAATAGTAAGGAAAACTTGGAAAAATATAATATTACTGTAAAAATATAAACTTAATTAAGAAACAACTTCCTGCGCTCAGAATGGGGCCCTCTCCCTATAGCTGCTGACACTTAACCTCCTACCAATATGAGTCAAATCAATAAATAAATAAATAGTGCAGCGCTAAATACTAAAACAAACATACATGTAAATAAATAAATATTCAAATCAATATGTATCATATAAATGTGCAACAATGCAAGTAAAGTGTAACACGTGTATTCCACCGGGAATCATCAAGAGTGACCAAGTGATCAATTTTACTCAATACAGTGCAATCTGTGTATTCCCTATGAGGGAATATTCAAAGTGACCAAGTGACCAAACAAACTATATAACACAAAATACTCTAAAAAAACATCACTCTGTGTGAACATGTCCATATATATATATATATATATATATATATATATATAGTGTATCTCATACAAAATCTTCATGCAAGTGTTGTCAAGTGTCCACATTGTGTATATCCAAAATTGGCTGCAATGGCCCCTCACCTCCTTACATCGACCCTGCAGGGTCAACTCGCTTTGGGAAACAAACACCACTCTGGTATATCACAGGGTCCTCCCCAGCGATGTATTCTCTATAACCAGCTCCCTCTCCGGTTCCTCCTTACACAGATCACACAGGGACACCTCGTCTCAAGGGACAAACACCACTCTGGTGTATCTCAGGATCTTTCCAAGCGCTGTATACTCTATATTCCTCTCCGGTTCATGTATAAACAGAAGACTCCCATAGTGTAAAACCGCATTTATTGGGTAAACTGTACATAAAGATATCTACTCACATGCTCCTTCATCTTTCGTGTATCATGTACATACAGTTGTGTCCAAAATTATTCAACCCCCACTGAAATTGAGTGTTTTGGCCAGTTTGACATTGCTTTTGATCATTCAGTCATCTTGCTTACATTTACATTAAAGAGGCACTTGTAGGTCAGACAAATATAACATAACAGTTATAATGAAATAACCACAAATGTCTTTTCTGTGCTCACAGCATTATCAGTTTTATTCAACCCCCAAGTGACATTCAATCTTAGTACTTAGTACAGCATCCTTTTACAGTTATAACAGCTTTTAAACGTGAAGCATAGCTTGACACAAGTGTCTTGCAGCGATCTACGGGTATCTTCGCCCATTCTTCATGGGCAAAGGCCTCCAGTTCAGTCACATTCTTAGGCTTGCGCACTGCAACTGCTTTCTTTAAGTCCCACCAGAGGTTCTCAATCGGATTTAAGTCTGGTGACTGCGATGGCCACTCCAAAATGTTCCAGCCTTTCCTCTGCAACCATGCTCTAGTGGACTTGGAGGTATGCTTGGGATCATTGTCCTGTTGAAAGGTCCAACGTCTCCCAAGCCTCAGGTGTGTGACGGACTGCATCACGTTTCCATCCAATATCTCCTGGTACTGAAGAGAATTCATGGTACCTTGCACACGCTGAAGCTTCCCTGTACCTGCAGAAGCAAAACAGCCCCAAAGCATGATTGACCCTCCACCATGCTTCACAGTAGGCAAGGTGTTCTTTTCATCATAGGCCTTGTTCTTCCTCCTCCAAACATAGCGTTGATCCATGGGCCCAAACAGTTCTAATTTTGTTTCATCAGTCCACAGAACACTATCCCACAACTTTTGTGGTTTGTCCACATGGCTTTTGGCATACTGCAGTCGACTCTTCTTATTCTTTGGAGACAGCAAGGGGGTACGCCTGGGAGTTCTGGCACGGAGGCCTTCATTACGCAGTGTGCGTCTTATTGTCTGGGCTGAAACTTCTGTACCCACATCTGACAAATCTTTTCTCAGTTCCTCAGCAGTCACACGGGGACTTCTCTCCACTCTACGCTTCAGGTAGCGCACAGCAGTCGAAGTCAGCATCTTCTTTCTGCCACGACCAGGTAGCGTTTCAACAGTGCCCTTTGCCTTGAATTTGCGAATGATGCTTCCTAAGGTGTCTCTTGGTATGTTTAACATCTTTGCAATCTTCTTATAGCCATTGCCCTTCCTGTGAAGAGAAATCACCTCTTCTCTTGTCTTCCTGGACCATTCTCTTGCCTTCACCATGTTTGTAACCACACCAGTAAATGTCTAGAAGGAGCTGAGTATCACAGTCATTTTAAAGCTGCCTAATTGGTGCTTATTATGCTTGATTGCTGCTCGGTGACATCCACAGGTGTTTTCAATACCTGATGGAAAGCACCTGTATGAACCTCTGTTCTTCAGAGTGGTAGTCTTTAAGGGGTTGAATAATTGTGGCAATGAAGAAACCACATAAGAACCATTTACTACTGTATTACATAAACAATTGATGTCATTTTAGTTGCATTTGGGTAGTTACAACGTCCTTGTAGGATTTGATTCTGAATACAATTCCAAATGTACACTATAGTCCCTAAACCCCTTTACAGCATTGGGGGTTGAATAATTTTGGACACAACTGTATATGGCTCCTTCACCTCATGCCAAGCATGAGAGGAGAGGAATATAGACTATACAGCGCTTGGAAAGATCCTGAGATACACCAGAGTGGTGTTTGTCCCTTGAGGCGAGGTGTCCCTGTGTGATCTGTGTAAGGAGGAACCGGAGAGGGAGCTGGTTATAGAGCATACATCGCTGGGGAGGATCCTGTGATATACCAGAGTGGTGTTTGTTTCCCAAAGCGAGTTGACCCTGCAGGGTCGATGTAAGGAGGTGAGGGGCCATTGCAGCCAATTTTGGATATACACAGTGTGGACACTTGACAACACTTGCATGAAGATTGTGTATGAGATACACTATATATATATATATATATATGGACATGTTCACACAGAGTGGCGTTTTTTAGAGTATTTTGTGTTATATAGTTTGTTTGGTCACTTGGTCACTTGGTCACTTTGAATATTCCCTTATAGGGAATACACAGATTGCACTGTATTGAGTAAAATTGATCACTTGGTCACTTTTGATGATTCCCGGTGGAATACACGTGTTACACTTTACTTGCACTGTTGCACATTTATATGATATATATTGATTTGAATATTTATTTATTTACATGTATGTTTGTTTTAGTATTTAGCGCTGCACTATTTATTTATTTATTAAAATATAAACTTAGCCTAGCTTAAAAAGGAGCAGTGTCAGTCAGTAGAGCAGTGTACAGTGTCAGTAGGGCAGTGGACAATGTCAGTCAGAAGAGCAGTGGATGACGTCATTATGGTTGTGGACTTTGATAGCAGAGCAGTGGATAGTGTCAGTAGAGCAGTGGATGGTGTCAGTAGGGCAGTGGATGCTGTCAGTAGTTTTTTATTTTTGTTATTTTATTTTTTATTATTTTTTACCATTTTATTTTTTTACAATTGTATTTTTTATTATTTTTTTACATATTTGTAGATCCCTGTTTGGGAGCTTTGGTGATATATCAGGGGTCTAAACAGATCTCTGAGGTCTCACTGACAGTCCTCATCTTCCACCTCTGCAGCCTCAGCTGCATAGATGAATGAATAGGATGCACTCTGAGTCTTCCTGTTCCTTCACAAACTGAAGCATAGGAAACAGTGTACTGGACACAGGAGTGATCTATATTGTATTCATTCAGGAAAGGAAGGGGCAGGTATATATGACATATTTACCAGCCCCTTCCCCTACTCTCTATCCTGAAATAATTCTCCACAGCAGCCGTTTGAGGTGGGAAGGCAGCAGGTATATGAGTAACCCGGACAGGAGGGGTGGTGGCATATACAGGAACTGATTCCTCCAACAGCCACTGAATGATGAAGAGAGGTAGAAGAGGAGAAGCTGGCTTTCAGCTGTTGTGGGAGATAGATGGAGGGCTTTGGTCCTCCTATATGCTGCCCCTTCTGTCTGGGTGTAAAATCAAATGTGTAAGGAAAGCCACCTGCAGCATGGGTGAGGTCACCATTTCAACCCCTAACGTTACACCAGTGTTGGGGTTCCTTTATGTCACACAGGGGTCCCCCTGCTGCCTGCACACTACAAGTCCCAGCATGTCCAGGTCTCACCTACGCCATGCTGGCTCCTGTAATTTCCCAACACACAGGACATCCCCAGTACAGGGGAAGTCCCATTTCCCCTTAATGTTTGGAAGGCCCCCTGTCCTGTACTGTAGAGTGCTCTCAGTCTCTCCACACCCCCTCCCTTTCACATAGTCTCACTTGATCCATCTCCACCTGGATAGCATATACCCCCAGACTGTCTTCTATTTCAGAGGTTAGGAGAGATCAGCAGGGACTCAGAGGGAGAGGTGAGGGGAGGAGGCAAGGGAGGAGGGGGAGGGACCCGCTCACAGAGTGGCAGAGACAGGGACATGGGGCTGGGAGGCAGCGGGAACAAGATAGTCCACTCACTACTGTGCTTTGTATGGTTATCATTTCCCTCAGCATGTAACCCACCTCCTCCGCTCAGCTGCTCTGCCCCACCTGGTACCTGTGTGGAGGTGAGGGGCATGATCTGTCCTAATACATACCAGCTTCTTAGGTGACCTCACCATCCACACACAGACACTCTCTGCTCTATGGTGACAAAGTGACATGTGAGAGGGAGACTGCACAGGTCCCCCTGGAGTATAGGCAGGGACACAATTGTGACTCCTCAGCCCCTGATGCTACACCTATGAGCTTACCAATTCTTACAATTCTGCATTAATTTTCTTTTTATAATTATTTTGCCTTTAGTTTCACCTGGTGGTCCTGAAAGTAAGTTTGTTGTTTTTCAATTTCCTTTAACAGATCAAGGTTTCCTGCAGATGTTGCAGTTAAGGGGTTGAGAAAAACGATTTACCACTGACAGGGGTGCTTACAATGATCAGCTTTTATTCATTTTTGAAAAACCTTTATCCTGCAAGGAAAAAAATTGCTGTAACTGCTTATAAGAGTTAGTTGGAGGTCAGCTTTAATTTTTTAGTTACATTCAAAATTTGCTAGTATGTTTAACATTACCATCTCCCAAGACTTACAATGTTGCTGTCCAAAGGTGTCCCTATTGCTCCTCCATCCAGAGTGGAGCCACCCTAAGACAGGAAATGTGTAACTGGCTGGATCACCAGGTCAAAGTAAAGGCAAAAATTAAAAGGAGGTCTAATGCTGTTTAAAGGTGTCCAGTGGCTAGGTAAGGTGCTCAGGGGCAGGAAAGTAGTCCAGGGCAAGGTAATGTGCCCAGGTGCCAAGGTGAGGAGACTGAGGGCTAGTTAAAGTGCTCAAGAGCTAGGTAAGATGCCCGCGAGACCAGGTAAGGTTTCCAGGAGCTAGTTCTCAGGAGCCCAAGTATTAATTATTGTGCGAGGTAAAGTGCCCAGGGGCTAGGTAATGTGCCCAGGATGCAGGTAAGGAGCCCAGGGCTAGGTAATGATGTATGCATAGGGGTCAGGTAAAGAGTCAAGGAACTGGGTAAGATGCTGGGAACTCAGATATTGTATCTGGGGGCTATGTAAAGTGTCCGGATGGCAGGCAAAGTGCCCAAGGGCTCTGTCAAGGAGTCTGGGGGCTAGGTAAGGATCTCAGGGGCTGCTGGGACCCACATTACCTTTTTCAGAAGAATTTTGAAAGCCCAATAAATGCATCATAGCATGACTCACCCTTTAATCTCCACTCACTTTACTTTAGCGTCATGTGTTCCATCTCCAGCTGGAGATCATGTACCCCTGGTTGGGCCCCCACCATGACTGAATTCAGATTGGGAAGAGTGGACAAAAGAAGAGGGAGGTGAGGAGAGCTCATCAGGAACTCCCTCACAGACTGGCAGAGATATGGAAGACCCGGGGTTGGGAGGCATTGGGGAGAAGTTGGGGATGAGACAGTCTACTCACTACTGTGCACTGTGCATTTATCATTCCCCTCAACACATAACCCACCTCCTCCACTCAGTTGCCCTATCCTATCACATTCCTAATATACCATCTTCTCAGGTGACTCTGTGGTCCTCACACAGGCACACTCTGCTCTATGGTTACACAGTGACATGTAAAAAAAAAAAGAAGCTGCAGGCCCCCTCCAGAGTATTGGTTGCATCACAATTGTGACCCCTGAGACCCCTGCTATTACACACATGCCAGCCAGGTTGCATGCTTTGATTTGTACTCCTGACCAACACTTGCAAATGTCAATATTACAAAGATTTTTAAAAAGATTAATGATGACAGAATGATGAAGAATAAATGACAAAAAGGGACTCTCCCCTTTAGCCTAGCTGGATGTTTATAGTTAAGTTGGAACTTTACCCGTAAAAGTTTGATATAATTAATGATCTTTAAAAAAAGAACATACATTCCGTATTATTAATTATGCTACTGAAATTAGTGTGCACTGTACATTGCCCCTGTTTCTTCTTGCTAGAGGCCGCCATTTTGTTGAAGCTCAGAGCAGTCATTTCCTTATTGGAAACTCTTCCCCTCTGCTTAGTTTCAAAAACTATACATAATTTTCTTCAATTAAAATATGTACATTTACACCCTTGACTGTATGAAGGCTGACAAGCTTTGCAGTGCTTAGGTTCACAGGCTGATAATGAGGAAAGACAGAATATCAGAGAAATAAGATACAACACCATTCTTGTATGTTTAACTTTTTTGTGGCTCCCTAGCAGCAGAGTTTGCCCTGCCAACTCTCCTGTTTTTCTTTTATCCATCCTTAACCACTTGCCCTCTAGAGGATTTACCCCCCTTAATGACCAGGCCTCTTTTTGCTACTTGGCGCTGCACTAATTCAACTGGTAATTGTGCGGTCATGCAATGCTGCACCCAAACGAAATTTACATCCTTTTTTTCACACAAATAGAGATTTCTTTTGGCGGTATTTAATCACCTGTGTGCTTTTTATTTTTCGCGATATAAACAAAAAAAGATTGAAAATTTTTAAGATAACGATATTTTTTACTTTTGGCTATAAAAATATATAGTAAACTCAAAGTTAGTTATAAATTTAGACCAAAATGTATTCTGCTACATGTTTTTGGTAATAAAAATCCCAATAAGTGTATATTGATTGCTTTTTGTGAAGGTTATAGCGTCTACAAACTATGGTATAGATACTGCAATTTCCACCATTTTTTTGCTATACAGAGCTGCACTAGTTTAACGTACAAGTGCGCAGTCATGCAAAATGGTACATAAATAAAATTGATGTCCTTTTTTTTACACAAATAGAGCTTTCCTTTGGTGGTATTTGCTTACCTGTGTGTTTTTTATTTTTGGCGCTATAAACAAAAACATTTTGAGAAACTTTTTTTTTTAAAAAAACAATATTTTCTCATTTCTGTCATAAAAAATATCCAGAAAAACTAAAAATTTCGTCATAAATTTAGACCAAAATCTATTCTGCTACATGTTTTTGGTTAAAAAAATCCCAATAAGTGTATATTTATTGCTTTGTGTGAAAGTTATAGCATCTACAAACTATGGTATAGATAATGGAATTTACACAGCTTTTACTTTCTGACTGCTCATCACATTTCTTGAGGTGCTAAAATACTAGGACAGTACAAACACTCCCAAATGACCCCTTTTCGGAAAGTAGACACCCTAAGCTATCTTCTTAGAGGCATATTGAGTCCATGGAAGATTTATTTTTTGTACAAGTTTCTGGAAAAGGACAAAAACTTTTTTTTTTTTACACAAAGTTGTCATTTAAATTATATATTTCTCGCACAAGCCATGGGCATATGTGGAATTAAACCCCAAAAATACATTCTGCTACTTCTACCGAGGGGATACCACATGTGTGAGGAGAGCACATGTGTTTTTGGGAGCCTAGCCACATACAGGAGCCTGAAATCCAATGACCACTTTGAAAGCCTGAAGGTGCATAACTTCCCCATTTCACTTCCTCACTGCCTATCACAGTTTTGAAGGCCCTGAAATTCCAAGATAGCACCAAACCCCCCAAAATGACCCATTTTTGGAAAATAGACACCCCAAGGAATTTAAAAAGAGGCATGGTGAGTATTTTGCAGATCTCATTTTTTCTCACAAGGTTTTAAATTATAAAATACTCACTATGCTTCTTATCAAATTCCTTGGGATGCCTACTTTCCAAAAAGTGGTCATTTGGGGGGGTTTGGTGCTATCCTGGCATTTCAGGGCCTCTGAAACTGTGATAGGTAGTCTGGAAGTGTAATGAGGAAATAAAGCCCTTTAAAAGCCTGAAGCTGCTTATTGGATTTTGGGGTCCTGTACTTGGCTAGACATGTGTCTCTCACATGTGGTACCCCCATACTCGGGAGAAGTAGCAGAATGTATTTTGGGGAGTAATTCCACATATACCCATGGCATGTGTGAGCAATAAATCATTTAAGTGACAATTTTGTGTAAAAAAAAAAAAATTGTCATTTTCCAAAAGCTTGTGGTAAAAAAATAAATTCTTCTATTGACCCAACATGCCTCTCAGCAAATAGTTTGGGGTGTCTACTTTCCAAAAAGGGGTCATTTTGGGAGGTGGGGGCATTTTATGCCCAGCATTAGAGGTTTATGCCACACATCATTCATTCTTCTAACCACCTGAAGACCAAGCCTTTTCTGACACTTTTTGTTCACATTAAAAAAATCTGTATTTTTTACTAGGAAATTAATTTAAATTCCAAACATTATATATTTTTTTAAAGCAAACACCCTAGTGAATAAAATGGTGGGTGCTGAAATGTTTTATGTCACATAGTACTCGCACAGCGATTTTTCAAACGCAATTCTTTAAAAAAATACACTTTTTTAACTTTTAATGCATAAAAACACAATATATTGGCCAATTATGTGGTAAAATATAAAAGATGATGATATGCTGAGTAAATAGCTACCAAACATGACATGCTTTAAAACTGTGCATTCCCCGTGCAGTGGCGACAAACTGCATACGTTTTTAATATCCGTAGGCAATGTTTTAAAAGCCTTTACAAGCTTCCATTTTAGATTTACAGAGGAGGTCTATTGTTAGAATTACTGCCCTTGATCTGACGTTCATGGCGATACCTCACATGCATGGTGCAAGTGCTGTTTTCATACTGGCACAGGGTCAAGGCTCATGAACACAGGTGCGAGTGAGCGTGCGCACGGGGGGGGGGGGGGGCGAGGGTGAGGGTACTTTTTTTTTTTTTTTAAAGTTATTTGGATTTTTTTTATTATTTTACACTGTCCCTTTATTTTATTTTTTTTGATAATTTTTAATGCTATCACAGGGAATGCAAATATCCCCTATAACTTTAATGGGCATTGTCAATATTCTTTTTTCAGAAATCTGGGTTCTATTAGACTCTAGATATCTCCTCTGCCCTTACATTATCTAATCAAACCAGGATTGGTGTGATCAGATGCTTTCCCAATTTACAAATGGCGCTGTTTATATTCTGTGAAACTGAAGTGATGAAATGCTCGTAGGTTCTGATTTCTTAGGCTATAGAGATGATTGGCACCATTCTGGTCTTCAATCAGCTCTATGGTCATCTGGCAGAAACACCAGCTGCATTCTCAGGTTCCCCCGATGGCACGGGACTGCCCGAGAAGGCCGTGGAAGGCTGCGGGGGACATTGTCTCCCACTGCTTGTAATCAATCGCCAGCTGAAAAAAATGACACCAGGATGATGCCTGCAGCTGTAGGCATCATTCTGGTATAACTCTGGTCCTTGTTGGGTATATATGCTATGTTCTATTTTTTTTATGTATGCAGCCTGTGGACTGAATGAAAAAAAGAGAAGAAATCTCTGGCAAAAAAAAAGTGTGGTATGCCCACCATTAAAATATACCACCCTGCATCCACCCACTTCTAATGGTGAGCACATATTAGGTCACACGTTGCCACATGCACCAGTTCCAAGATTGTACAAATGTCTAAAGAGTGGCGTGCTTGAATAAAAATTGTCCACGTACTGTATACGTGGTACCCCATATGGAAAAAGGATGACACCAAGTCCCAAACTATCTTGCCACTACTCTCCATGTAGTCTGGGCATCCGGGGGGCTCTGCATGACTATCTTTTCCCTTGTAAATCCGAAACTTATAAGTAAAGCCTGTTGTCCTCTCACAGATCTTCTACATCAGGGCTTAAAAAAGCCGCTCGCCCACTCGCCAAATGCGAGGAGAAATTTCTCTGTGGCGAGCGGCTGCAAGCAGTGAGCACAGATGAAGCATAGAGCGACTGCACCTGCGCTCCAAGCCTCATTGTGAAGCAGAGTTCCGGTTTACAACTTTCGATGTCTGGCTTCTGCGGCACCGCCGCCGAGGGGACAGGTGCAGGAGAGGTCCGCTCTCCTCCGCTGAGAGGAGACACCCTCTCCACCGCCGCGGGGGACTTGAGGGGACAGTAAGTACTGTATACAACATGTCCTATCACTATAATGGAGTACAGGGGGGCTGGGATATATATTACTCAGTAATGTATATCCCAGCTCCCCTATACTCCATTATAGTGATATGACACGTATACAGTAATGTATATCCCAGCTCCCCTGTACTCCATTATAGTGATGACATGTATACAGTAATGATTACTGTATACATCTCATATCACTATAATGGAGTACAGGGGAGCTGGGATATACATACTGTATACATTACTGTGTACAGTTTTATATTTTGGACTATTTATTCTAAAGAAAAATTTAATTTCATAAGCTTTAAGGGGGCGTGGTTGGGGGCGGGCCAGGGTGGGGTTTGGGGCGGACCGAGGGTTGGGGTTAGGGGTGGACCTGGGCAAGGTTGGGTGGGGCAACTGGTGGAGAGTATGTTTTGTGACCGGCTAGTAGGTCTGAACTTGAAATTTTAACCCTGTTCTACATCTTGACCCCATATCTGGCACGCTTGCAGGGGAGAAATTGTTTGAATGCAAGGCGGCCAGAAAAACTAATGAGGGACTCATCAACGCAGATTTTTTGCTGGGGAGTATAGACATCTGCAAATTTTTGGTTAAGGTGATTTACGAGGGGCTGAATTTTGTGTTGCCAGTCAAATTCAGGGTCACCTCAAGGACGACAGAGTGTATTGTCATTGAAATGCATAAAACACATTATACTCTCATATCTATGCCTGGCCATGGCAGCAGAGAACACGGACATATGATGAATCGGGTCTGTGGACCAATACAACCGCAATTCATTTTTTTTAGTAATGTCCATGTTGAGGGTTAGGCCTCCAAAAAATATAAATTCGAAATTCCATTCCATGCGACTGATCTGGCAAGGTTTGAATTTTGGTTGACGGCGATACATTGTTGTGCATATAAAATGCTTTGATCCACAATCAATGTATACAGATCTTCCGTGAAAAACAGCTCCAAAAAATCAAGGGGAGTAGTTAAATTTGCTATTTCCACCTGAATTCCGGGATGGGCAGTGAATGGGGGAAGTATGGGTGCTGCAGAATTTGTGGGCTGCCAATCGGGATTTGCGAGCACATCTGGAAGGATACTAGGGGCTCTACGGGCCTGTGTGCAAATTCTTGGTGGCTGCGGGACAATACTTGTGCTTGCCACCGCACCGGCTTGTACTGGACTTATGGGACTTGCCATGTCACCAAGTCATACTGCAGTTTGGTATTATTATTATACAGGATTTATATAGAGCCAACAGTTTGCTCAGGACTTTACAATATAACAGGAGACAATACAGCAACAATACAGTTCAATACAGGAGGGTTAGGAGAGCCCTGTCCCTTGGAGCTTACAATCTAAGAGGTATGTGAAAGAACAGGATGTACTAGACTGCTGGTGCTCGCCAGTTCACCAAAAGGTAGCATGGCACTAGTACTGGCATTCTGCTGCATATGAGAGTCATCAAAATTTACCGGCAAGTGCTAACAGAATCAGGCCTGATTCTGCGAACACTGCGGTTTTGTGTGCAATAAATCAGTTGACAGTGACCTACTGGCACTGCACTTGCTGGGGGAGAAGGGGGGGGGTAAGAGTAGTGGCTAAACACAGGTGCTGGCAGGTGCCAGGGCTGATCCCACTAACGCTGTGTTTTTGGGGACGCTATACTAATGTGAACGCTGGTATAGTGCTGACCTGATCAAACATATTGTTCCGTTCAGACACTATACTAGCAATGGAGGTTTATTGTGTATGAGCGTCTTCCTGGCAATCAAGGGGTTAAATGTGATGACTGGTGTAGTGAAGGGCAATCTGATGCTATCTGGGAGGGGTGTGAAAACCACGGGAGAGCGAATCATTTATATATATGTGATTTTGTGCACCTGTGCTGCCCTGTAGCAGTATTTCTGCTATAGGGTGGTCAGGAAGCGGTTACAGAAGCAGTTTGTGTTATGGCACTGAGTCACGAATTGAGCTTTCTTTTGGTGGTATTTGATCGCCTGTGCGGTTTTTATTTTTTTGCGCTATAAAAAAAAAAGACCGACAATTTTGAGAAAAAAAAACAATATTTTGGACTTTTTACTATAAAATATGTCCAGTAAAAAAATGTAAAAATCAAATTTTGTCATAAATTTTGGCCAAAATGTATTCTGCGACATGTCTTTGCTAAAAAAAAATCCCAATAAGTGTAAATTAATTGGTTTACGTGAACATTCTAGCATTTGGCGGTATACATACTGGATTTTTAATTTTTTTTATACTAATAATAGTGGCGATCAGCGACTTATGGCGGGACTGCGGCGGACATTCTGACACTGGTGGAAACTGACTTGGGGTCACTGACATCCCCAGTGACACCAATACAGTGATCAGTGCAAAAAAAAAACCAATGACACTGTAATAATGGCACTGGGGAGGAAGGGGTTAACTTCTGGAGACAATCAAAGGTTTAACTATGTGAAGGGAGTGTTTTATTAGGGGGCGGGAGTGTGTACTGCTCTGTTACCCTCTGTTCCCAGAGGCTGTGTCCAGTGAGCTGAAAGCTGACAAAGAGGAAAGCTCCATTGAAAACAATGCAGCCTTCCTCTCTGTCTGTGATTGCTGACCCACGTCCGCGATCAGTGCCACGGGTACGGCGGTCACACGTTTCGCACGCGCCCCCTACCCCGGAAAGCAGAATCATGTTTATGCACATGATCCTGCACACAGGGGCCACCTTGTAGTAGTATATGTACTGCGGGTGGTCTTCTAGTGGTTAATCTGTGTTTTCTCAACACAGTCTGTGTCATTCCTTTGCTTTCTCCCCCCCTTCAGCAGCGGTAAATTTTAAAGGTGTCAGCTGGTCTGCCATTAGTTGCTCTGATTTTTGGCACAGTGCTGAGAATAGAGGGCAACTGAATGCACAGCAGGGTTAGACAGTGCATTACTTGATTTTAAACAGTAAAGGCACTTATTTTTAAGGTTTTACATAGCTATAGAAATGCAGAGGAGATCCCGCAACTCTAAATACATATAAATTGCTATATTTTCATATTGTAATGAGTAAAAAAAAAGTTAATGCGTTTCGGCAGATAGCCTTGATCACAGTGCAGTGTGCTGTGATCAGGGCTTTCTGCCGAAACGCATTAGTTTATTTTCTCATTACGATGTGGAAATAAAGCAATTTATATGGATTTGGAGTTGCCGGCTATTCTCTGCATTCCTATTCTGTATGATGGCTGGAAGACCGTTTTGAGCTAAAGCACCCGTTGATGGACTCCAGGTTTGATATAGAAAGGCCTTCCTGCTGTGAGTGCTGTACCTGTCTCTGTTTTACATAGCTACACCTACAAAGGGGTCAGCCTGAAGTGATCTACAATGACTTCATTTTCTGACTAAAGTTCCACTTTAATGCAGGTTCAGTAGGTCCAAGTAAAAATAACCTCCTTTAAAAAAGACCCTCTTTTTTACACCCTCTACAATGGCCAGTAGTTCACTTCTGGTGGCTGAAACAACATAAGAGATACAGTATTAGTCAGAGTAAGGTTTGCACTGCACATTTGAATGATTCTTTGATTGCTGGAATAATAGTAATAAATACTTGATTGGTCACTGCATCTGGTTACAGTGTGTTCTTTTGTTTTCGTGATTTTAGACCACACAGTGTGAAACATTAAAGCAGAATTTAACAGACAGTGCAGAACCAGGCAGACGAGTAGATGGCAGCAAAGTTTCATGAATGCATGTGACTTTGCAGCTGAATTCTTGATATAGCACAGTAGGTCCAGAAAAACATCCTGTAGTATAATTCATTGTGAAGTCTTGCAATCGTCTCAATGATTACATGGTTATTTGTGAGCTTTTTACAGGGAATATTATAGTCAATGTAGAAACAATTCTAGTGAGAAACATCTCTTCCTGTAACCAAACTGTTTATGTACATTATCATTTTTTATGCTTCAAAGTTAACAGAATTGAGTATGGATTTTTAAAGAAAAAATGTAGTCACATTTTTTTAACTTTCTGTGCTCTAATATTGGCAAGGCTTTCAGCTGTAATGAAGCTTATTTATAAAAACTGGAACTAAGTAGAATCTAATGCTTTTGTAACCCATAAAAGCTAGGGTAGTGTTTAGAGTGTTAAACCTACACCTGAAGGCTGCAATTACTGACCTCCTATAAATGCTACTGGCATGTACTCACCTGTACCAATCAAGGTTCACCACCTAACCATCTGCCCTTACTAGCTGTATGTGCTAGAGGCAGCCTACAATGGCTTGCATGGTCCAGGCTCACTCCAGATTCATCGCAACCGCCTCTAAAGCCATACAAAAATATGGAAAACCACATCATCCACATTAAACCCAATGTTCATAAAATCATTTGAGGGTGGAAAGGTGAAGAAACATCCCTCTCCACATTTTTTCGCTCTGGTGTATTTGCCCCATGTCCCATCAAGAGGATTAATTACAACTGGGGTCAAGGAGATCAGGAAAGGGTGGACACGTTTATACTACAAACTTTCTACTAGCAGCTGAGTATCTTAAAAACATAGACTCTGTTACACTATTTCAACATAATAATTATACAGTCTGCTCTTACATGATGCAAAAATGTATGGGCTAGCTGGTTGTACAGAAGTCAATCTATTGATCTATGAGTCTGTTGTTTTCGCCTGAACAATCAGTACTGCTGGCTATAGCTGGCAACACTTACCATTGTATTCTGTTGACAGGGAAGGCTCCCCTCTAGCAGAATGAAATAGAGCAGCAGGAGGATTCCAACATTCACTTCAAATGTGTGGATGGGGGAATCAGCTCATTTTTTTTTTGTTCAATCCGCTGGTTTTACGAAAAACAATGAATCATGTGTGGGCTGCCTAAGGGTAGTATTCAGTTCTACTTATGGGAAAATTATGGCAAAACAGTATAGTAAGCATATACTCACATTCATAATTTCTGGATACCCATCCTAAGGTCAAGCAACCTAGTTTAGCACATTTAGAGAAAATGAATGTTCTATGCAGAATGTGGATGGTTGCACTCGATGCTCGTAGGTGGTTCCTGGAAATTCTTGCACCATGCTGGGTTGAAATCAGTATGTGATCAGCAGAGTCACCCTTAGAATAAAAAGGTGCTTCGAATTGGGTTTTTCAAGAAGGTTTTTATTTCTACACTTAAATTGTTACTAAACCCACGACAGTAAAATCAATGTGTATACTGTATGCAGTAAAGCGCACTTGTTATACTCACTGTGGAACCTAAGGGGTTAATCCTTCGCACTGCGTAAAAAGGATGTTTGATCCTGTCTTCTCTGATCTTCCTCTTCTTCTACTGTCCCCAATCCATTGCCTGATAAAACAGAGCATTGTGGGCAAGCTGCACATGGTCAGTTTGGTGTGTATGGCTAGATAGTTTTTTGTTTTCTTGGGGGAGTGCATGTGATCAGCACAGAGCCAATCAGCACTGCTTAATTTGCACAACACCCAGGACAAAGCATTTTTCTATAAAAGCTAGAAGGGCCCTCTGGCTGCTCTAACCATTGCAAGAAAGGAGAAGTTTTGTTTTTAAGTTAGTTTTAAGATTTATTTCTATCTAGGCTTAGGTTTCTTACAGACTATCAGGTTTTTCCTGTATTTTTGTAGCAGTACAGTGTCTTAGTGGTTAGCACTCCTGCCTTGTAGCAATAAGGTCCTTTGTTCAAATCACAACAGGACACTACTTTCATGGAGTTTGAATATTCCTCCTGTGCCTGTGTGGGCTTCCTCCCACACTCCAGTGACATGCTGATAGGTTAATTGGCTCCTGTTTGATGGCCCTAGTATCTATACATGTGAGGCAGGGAGCTTAGATTGTAAGCACCTTGAGAGTATGGAGTGATATGAACGCACAATATGTAAAGCGCTGCATAAATTGTTGGCAGTGTATATACACGTGTAATAAACTAATTTTGCTGAACCCTTCCAGGCCCTGCTGCAGAGAAGCATGGGATTGTACAGCGCCACAAATGACCACCCCAGTTCCACCCACACCATAACGTCTGATCACTCCTAATAATAAACAAAAAGCAGGAAACTGAAGTGTGGCTGTGGCCACTTTATTTTGGTTTTAAAACAAATATGATAGCATTTAACTTTTGTTGTACCATACTTTTTAACAGTAAACACATAAACCATTACCGCCATTACAACTTTAACTAAAGCACCTGCTCAGTCTTTCAGGACTCCAGCTCCAAGTAACTGTCCCAACCACCAGGTGCCATTATAATCACCGTTTACCCACACCTGTGGGGTGACATTGCCTATGCTCAATCTTTCAGGACTGGTGCATCACACAACTATACCAATGCGCAGGTACCACCATAAACACTGTCCACTGTCCACCATAAACACTATCCATAAACACTGCCCACTGTCCACCATAAACACTGCCCACAAACACTGCCCACTGTCCACCATAAACACTATCCAGAAACACTGCCCACTGTCCACCATAAACACTGTCCACTGTCCAAACACTGGGTCGACATTACCCTAATAAAGTTAGAGCCGCGACAAAGGGAGGAAGAGGATATGAGTGCTTGATTGAAGATTCAGACTGTTGTACCAGACCACAGATGTTGGAACCTATAAGGAAAAACACTTCATCCCCATTGGTTGCCTAATTTACATTCAAATTATGCTTCTAAGCATTTTTTTTCTGTTTAACTTGCCAGGATTGAAGCAGTGAGGCTTTTCTGGCAATATTGTCTTTTGTACCTTATTAGTGACCAGGATGTGAGGTGGGGAGAAGGAGCCACAGGACCTGAAAAGATAAACAGAGATAAGCCTCATGTACATTGCTGCTTCTAAATATGAGTTTAGAAGCTTTTGGCATTGTTTGCCAAAGCCCTTGAACTCAACTCACTAAAAGCCTATGTGTCCATGTACACATAGGCTTCTACCAGAGTTTAGGAGCAGCAGAGTTTAGGGGCAGTTAAATGTTTCTCTTCTGAACGCAGAATGCTCGCAAACTACAGGTGAGATGTCATGTGAAGTTTAAAGCGGGGCTCCAGACTCCACCAAAAAAATTACAAATCAGCAGCTAGAAATACTGTAGCTGCTGCTGACTTTATAATTAGGACAATTACTTGTCCAGGGATCCAGCGATGTACTCACTTGAGCCGATTCTTCAATCGGCTTCTGGTGCAGGTGCGGGGATCTTTGTTCTGTGTTCTGGGACCTGTAAAGTGTCTTAGAAGGCTGAGAGGGAATGGGGGGGCAAACTTCCTGCTCAGTTCGCCAAGCGCATCTGTGAACCGGTTTGTCCTGCCAGAAATTTTGTGAGCCAATAGCTTCCTGTGCTCTGTGCCTCATTGTTCTCAGCTTTCTTTGTGGACTGCAGGACAACTCTCACATATGCTATAGAGTTGAGGAGAGGGGTTGGCGTTTTGTAGCCCTGTGTGCTATATACAGTGTGGGGGTAAAGTGTTGTCCCCCTGTGACAGGAAATGTGCTAATGGCGGGATCAGCTGGAGAAAATAAAGGAAAAAAAGCTTGGAAAAAGAAAATGAATGTAGCCTTCACATCCAAGGACTGCAATATATTAATATATTAATCAATGGTGGAGAATGATCTGGGAGTTCTAGTAGATCATAAGCCTTAATAATGGCATGCAATGCCAAGCTGAGGATTCTAAAGCGAGCAAAATCCTTTCTTGTATTAAAAGAGGTATAGACTCCAGAGAGAGAGATATATAATTTTACCCCTGTACAAATCATTAGTAATACCTCATCTGGAATATACAGTTAAATTTTGAGCACCAATTCACAAAAAGAACATTGGGGAACTGGGGAAAGTACAGAGAAGGGCAACCAAACTGACACGAGGCATGGAGGAGCTCAGCTAGGAGGAAAGATTAGATGCACTGAATTTATTCTCTCTTGAGAAGAAGACATTAAGGGGGGATATGATCAACATGTATAAATACATCAGTGGTTCATATAGTGAACTCAGTGTAGAGTTATTTACCTTGAAGTCATCACAGAGGGGGCACTCTTTACGTCTGGAGGAAAAGAAATTTAATCTCCAAATATGGAAAGGTTTCTTCACAGTGAGAGCTGTGAAAATGTGGAATAGACTGCCTCAAGTGGATTGGTTTAAAAAAGGCCTGGATTCTTTCTTGGATACACAGAATATAACTGGATCCAGGGAATATCCGGTTATCTCTTGGGGGATCAGGAAGTAATTTTTTCCCCTGTAGGAGCAAATTGGATAATTCTTTGCTGGGTTTTTTGCCTTCTTCTGGATCACCTGTGGGTATAGGATTATAACTTTTTGTTTGAACTGGATGGACTTTTGTCCTTTTTTAGCCAGACTATGTAAGTAAATGTTTTGGTGTTAGATACACTTTATAGTAAATAACTTTTTAGAGTTCTGTTTTCACTTTGACATTAAAGAGTATATTTTTGTTGATCAGCAAAGAAAAAAAAATGGACAAAAAAAATAAAATCTTTAAATCCTTCTAATCTTTTACAGCAATAAACCATTAACTCAGCTAAAAGTGTGACTACTGTATGTGCAGTGCACACAGCACAGGATCATATGGCCTCAGAAAACAAAGTTACCCAGAAGTACAGTACATTTATATTGAACACAGATTAACATAAATTGAGTGAATTTTCAACACAATTGCATCTGTTTATTAGAACTCATTTGCAGCTCGCCAAATAATTTCTATTATTGCTCAGAGTTATTCTTTAAGACCTGAATCAGGGTGTTAGGTGAACAAGAACTTTCTTTGACAGTTTTACAGAGGTTTCCAAAGCTTAATGTGCAAGTGTTTTAAAACTATGAACAATGCTGCCACTTTCAAGGCTGTAGCCCAAAAAATACAATCCTGCAGGAATAAGCCTACAAAGGAAAATACTTACACAGTTTTATTCGTATTTTACACCATAAAAGGAGACTGGCACTCTCTTAATGGACCCATGGATGAATAGTTACAATTACAAATTCTCAAAAGAGTTATAAAGCACAATACATTGTTAATACTTTCTATTTTAAGATAAAACATTGGAGTGGTAGCTGAAGTGTTAGAACAGGTAAAACATAAGGTGGCCAGATTCCAAAAGTAAATATTTCAGTAGGTTAAATAATCATATTTCATATTATTTATTAAACCTGTAGTTCTAAAGTTAAAAGTAAAAGCTAGCTTGCTTTTCAGCATTTTCCCAACAAACCTCACAAGTGCTTATATATTGAGTAATAATTTGCAGATCTGTGCTTTAGAAAAATTGCTTTTAAACTACCTGTTAGGGGAAATACTAGTATCCATGAACTTGTAAATCCAAATGAAAGACTAGAACACAATAAAATTCATGTGTTAATGCTCTTATGGTAAATGCCTTCCAGCTTTAAAAATCCTAATTTCCTTTACCTTTACCTATAAAACAGCTCTCTTCTTGTTGACATTTCCTTTTAATTAGTGTATGTTAGTGGTCTATAGTATATGCTTCCCTGTTGCTTCCAGGTTTTTCAATTTAATAAATCTTGTTACTTTCACTGGCCTCAAACCAGCACTGTACCTTAGTGTTAGATTATGTGCAGTTAGTATTTATTTGCTTTAAATAGAAATATTGCTTGAAATTAAATGTATTACATGTTACAGCTGATCTACAAGCTCTTCCTATAGCACTCCTCCTCCTATAGTCATTTAACTAATTACTGCAATAGAAAAAAACCCTACCTAAACATATCTTTTACACAGTTTTATTTGTATTTTACACCAGAAAAGGAGACTAGCACTCTCTTAATGGACCCATGGATGAATAGTTACAATTACAAATTCCCAAAAGAGTTACAAAGCACAATACATTGTTAATACTTTCTATTTTAAGATAAAACATTGGAATGGTAGCTGAAGTGTTAGAACAGGTAAAACATAAGGTGGCCAGATTCCAAAAGTAAATATTTCCGTAGGTCAAATAATCATATTTCATATTATTTATTAAACCTGTAGTTCTAAAGTTAAAAGTAAAAGCTAGCTTGCTTTTCAGCATTTTCCCAACAAACCTCACAAGTGCTTATATATGGAGAAATATATGAACTTCAGTTTTTGCAATAATTTGCAGATTATTATTATTATACAGGATTTATATAGCGCCAAAAAGGTTTGCTCAGAGCTGTACATTATAGTGGGGGACAGAACATGAGACAATACAGCAACAAACAATACACGAGGGGTTCAAGGGCACTGCTCTTTTGAGTTTACAATCTAGGAGGGAGGGGATAGTGGCACAGGAGGAAGTGGCTGTGGGGGATGGAGTGGTAGGACGATTGGAGGAGATCGGCAGTTAGGTGAGGGTGGGGTAGGCTTCCCTGAAGAGATGGGTTTTCAGGGTGTGCCTAAAGGTGAAGAGGGTAGGTGACAGTCTGATGGATTGGGGTAGGGAGTTCCAGAGGATGGGGGAAGTCCTGGAGAAGTCCTGCAGTCAGGTGTGGGAGGTGGAGACCAGGGAGCTAGAAAGTAGGAGGTCTTGTGAGGAGCGAAGATTACGGGTTGGGTGGTATTTGGGTATCAGGTCGGTGAGGTAGT
Source organism: Staurois parvus (assembly GCF_062004578.1). Classification (NCBI taxonomy): domain Eukaryota; kingdom Metazoa; phylum Chordata; class Amphibia; order Anura; family Ranidae; genus Staurois; species Staurois parvus. Next base: position 10,072,996 of record NW_028317818.1, read on the forward strand.
TTGGGGCAGCGTTATGAATGGCTTTGTATGTCAGTGTTAGTAGTTTGAATTTGATGCGTTGGGCAATCGGGAGCAAATGGAGGGAATGACAGAGGGGGGTGGCAGAAGAGGAGTGGTTGGTAAGGTGGATGAGTCTGGCCGCTGAGTTCAGGATAGACTGAAGTGGGTATAGTCTGTGATGAGGTAGGCCGGTGAGGAGGGAGTTGCAGTAGTCCAGACGTGAGATAATAAGGGAGTGAACGAGTTGTTTAGTAGTGTCTGGGGTTAGGAATGTATGTATTTTGGAGATGTTGCGGAGGTGGAGCCTGCATGAGCTTCCTAACGATTGGACATGGGGTTGGAAGGACAGGTTTGAATCTAGAGTGACACCTAGGACTTTGGCTTGTGGGGTGGGACTGATGGTGGCATTGTTGTTCGTGATGGAGAGGGTGGGGGTGGGGTAAATTAGGAGCTCGGTTTTGGAAAGGTTCAGTTTAAGGAAGTGGAGCGACATCTAGTCTGATATGTCGTTCAGCAGGTGGGTGATACGGGCGGAGACTGAAGGGGTGAGTTGAGGGGTGGAGAGGTAAATTTGCGTGTCATCGGTGTAGAGGTGATAGTTGAAGCCGTGGGAGTGTATCAGTTTGCCAAGGGAAGAGGTGCAGATGGAGAAGAGAAGGGGCCCGAGGACAGAGCCTTGGGGGACCCCAACAGAGAGGGGGAGAGAGAGGGAGGTGGTAGCGTTATAGGTAACGCTGAAGGAGCATTCGGAGAGATAGGAGGATAGCCAGGAGAGAGCAGAGTCTCTGATGCTGAGGGAGTGTAGTTTATCAAGGAGGAGGGGGTGGTCAACTGTGTCGAAGGCTGCGGAGAGGTCAAGGAGTAAGAGGACTGAGTAGTGGCCCTTAGCTTTGGCGGTTAGCGGGTCATTAGTGATTTTGAGTAGGGCGGTTTCGGTGGAGTGTAGGGGACGGAAGCCAGATTGTAGTGGATCAAGGAGGTTGTTGTCAGTGAGGTGGGCGCTTAGGAGATTGTAAACCACAGATCTTTGGTTTAAAAAAAAAAAAAGGCTTTTAAACTACCTATTAGGGCAGGGGTGAGCAACTGTGGCCCTCCAGCTGTTGGTGAACTACAAGTCCCATCATGCCTTTGCCTTTGGGAGTCATACTTGTAACTGTCAGTTTTGCAATGCCTCATGGGACTTGTAGTTCTACAACAGCTGAAGGGCCACAGTTGCCCACCGCTGTATTAGAGGAAATAATACTAGTATCCATGAACTTTTAAATCCAAATTAAAGACTAGAGCACAATAAAATTCATGTGTTAAGCTGTGTTCCAGCTTTAAAAATCCTAATTTCCTTTACCTTTACCTATAAAACAGCTATCTTCTTGTTGACATTTCCTTTTAATTAGTGTATGTCAGTGGTCTATAGCCTTTTCTTCTGTTTACAGGAGGCAAGGTCCTTCTTTGGGTATCAACATTACTTCTTGTATAATATGGAAATTTCCTATTGGCTGTCCAGCAATGGAGCCATTTTAGAATCCAAAAGAAGAGTCTCAAAGGTGATGTCAACATGAGGAGACAATTTGGGACCAGCTGGTGCAGGCATATCTGCATCTCTGAATCACCAGTCCCTTGAATGCAGTGTGCATTAGTAAAACATGCTTCACAAGGTAAACTAAAAGTAGCATGCTAAGTGGGTAAGAGGGGGTGGGAGGTAATGGTGGGTGGAGGGTTAATTGTTGCCCAGAAAATGTACATAATTTTATATTGATTGTATAAAAAGTAAAACAAAAATATAAATAAAAGAAAACAACTAAACTTGTAAGGCAGCCTTCACACATGACACTGCTGTCACAGCGTATCTTAACTTTTCAAACGCAAGGACACAACAGAAATAGTTTTCATACTGATTGTCTATTCCTGATGAAATATCCATAAGCCAATCTAGCAATCATCTGTGTGTGCTCTCTGCAAAGCACTTTGGAAACGTCTGGAAACCATATGCAAAGAAGTCCTATGTGCTGGCTGAAATAAACCTATGAAATATAATGTTTTATATTTAACTGACTAGAAATTGAAAAGCAATTTTAACTAGTCTCATACCTTAGGCGCACTATGTACAAGCCAAAAAAATGTAATCAAAGTACATAAGGCATATACTGTATGCCATGTCCCTCTGTCGCTGTTTTCACTTTTCCCCCTGGTAGCCAGTACTTGCTGAATAATACAGCAGCTGTTGTAGTGGTTGCTATCACATATGGAGCTTGTGAACAGTGTTTATAAATGCTGTTCAGAAGTGTGATTCAGGAAAAAAATTTAACATTAGTGTTACTTTGTATTTACTCTGTGTCATTCATATTGAGATCAAAGGAGTGATCTTTGGCCTGTATAAGATGTCAAGCAAAGCAATTTTCCATGTGTAAAAAAAAATTAAAGAAAATGTTTCCTATTTAACCCTTTATTAAAATATAATTGACCCTAAAAACCCTAATTAATTAATTTCCCTTTTCTCCTCTTTTCTTCAGATTTTTTTTATATCTATATTTTAATCCTTTACAAACACACACACACACACACACATACTACTGTGCAAAAGTTATAGGCATGGATAAAGAAATGATGTAAAGTAAGAATGCTTTTAAAAACATATATAGTTTAATTGTTTATTTTTATCAATTTACAAAATGCAAAGAGAGAGAACAGAAGAAAAATCTACATCAAATCGATATTTTGAGTGACTACCCCTTTGCTTAAAATCAGCGCCAATTCTTACGCTTGCACACTTTGTACACTTACACAAGTCAGGGATTTTGTAGGATTAAAGTTAAGTGTATGATTAACCTATTATACCAAGCAAGTGCTAATGATCATCAATTTCATATGTAGGTTGAAACACAGTCATTAACTGAAACAGAAACAGCTGTGTAGGAGGCTTAAAACTGAGTGAGGAACAGCCAAACTCTGCTACTAAGCTGAGGTTGTGGAAGACAGTTTCATGTCACAGGTAAAACACCATTGCAAGATTGAGCACAGCAAGAAGACACAATGTAGTTATACTGCATCAGAAAGTTCTCACAGGCACAGATTTCAAAGCAGACTGGGGTTTCAAGATGTGCTGTTCAAGCTCTTTTGAAGAAGCTGAGAAACCGGTAATGTTGAGGACTGTAGGCGCAGTGGTTAGCCAAGGAAACTTAATGCAGCAAATGAAAGACACATCATGATTACTTCCCTTGGACATCAGAAGATGTCCAGCAGTGCCATCAGCACAGAAGTGGCAGAAACCAGTGGGACCCAGGTACACCCATCTACTGTCTGAAGATGTCTACCAGAAGTGGTCTTCATGGAAGAATTGCTTTCAAAAGGCCATACCTCCTATGTGGAAACAAGGCTAAGTGACTCAACTATGCACAAAAACATAGGAACTGGGGTGCAGTATAGTGTCAGCAGGTGTTCTGGACTGATGAGTTAAAATGTGAAATATTTGGCTGCAGCAGGAGGTAGTTTGCTTGCTTAAGGGCTGGAGAGTGGTACAATAATAAGTGTCTGCAGGCAGCAGTGAAGCATTCCTTACAAGATTGAGGTTGTGTTTTTGCACATGAAATTGAAGATTTGGTCAAGATCAACGGTGTCCTCAATGCTGAGAAATACATGCAGATACATATCCATCATGCCATCCAATCAGTGAAGCATGTGACTGGCACCAAATTTATTCTGCAGCAGGACAACATCCCCAAACATACAGTCAATGTCATTAAGAACTATCATCAGCGTAAAGAAGAGCAAGTCCTGGAAATGAAGGCTTGACCCCCACAGAGTCCTGAGCTCAACATCATCAATTCTGTCTGGGATTACATGAAGAAACAGAAGGATAAAGCAGCCTACATCCACAAAAAAATCTGTGATTAGTCATCCAAGATGTTTGGATTAACCTACCTTCTGGATTCCTTCAAAAACTGTGTGCAAGTGTACCTATAAGAATTATATTGAAATATTGATTAGATTTGGGTTTCTGTTCTGTTCATTTACTTTTCATCAGTCACACAGCTCCTCCTCTATCCATCAATAAGATATTACATTAAACCAAATTCCTACAACATGAGAAGATGCCCCTTAATTAAAAATCTGACCCTTTACAGATCTTCACTTACTAGGATCCCACTCACATAGAAAATTAGGTTTATTGTAAGGCACTGGTTGGAAGGATTGTGGATGGTGTATAAACATTGTGGGGGGCTCCAAAGTTAATGAGCCGTAAGGTTCCAAGATTAATGCCATTGGAACACACTGAGCACTGCTACTGGATATAGCTGGTGGCACTGATCATTCGGGAAAAACCCAGCAGGCTGGTTGTACAGAAATCAATAGGTAGATGGACTTCTGTACAACCAGTCTGTCCATATATGGATTGAATTACGTCTGGTCCCTGCTGAACCAATTGAATTCCAATCCATGTATGGCTTTCCTTAGTGTAAAAATTAATATAACCACAGGCAATGCACATATTCAAAACAGTGAACAAGCTTGAATACAAATGAAACCAAAAACAGACTGCACATCTTAACTGTTAGCAATAGAACAGTCAATGTCCAAATCAATATTTCACCCATCTTGATCCAAAGTACCTAGCTGCTAGATCCATCTTGTTTCTAGTTTTGATACTTTTCTGTCAATTATTCTTCAGTCTGCCTATTCCCATAAGTTGATGGCCAAAGGGATGTATGCTTATACTTCCTGTCTATAAGGAGTTCTTAACCACTTCCCTTCCAGCTCATGTATATAAATGGCTGGACGGTGGCAGTGCAGGGGCGGGTTGTCATTTTGAACTGTGCTCGCTCTGGGAGCGCACGGCACCGCGATGCGGTGCCCGATGTGTCCTCTGGACACAGCGGAACACAGATTGCTGTACGGGACCTCTGTGTGAGGTCCCGATCATGTGATCACTGATTAGCCAATCAGCGATCACATGAACAGGAGTAAGCAAGATGTCACTTCTGACATCATTGCTTACTACTTGTGAAATCTGTGAATGATCACAGAGATCACATGGTACAAGGCTATTCACAACAGCCTTGTACCATGTAACAAGCTGTGACCAATCATATCTCACACAGTATTTCTCAATGGCTGCAAGAATGTAGCCAGAGAGAAGGAATAATGATTGCTTTTACAGCCTTTATGGGTATAAAAGCAAACAGTATAAAAAAAAAAAATCTTCATCACCCCCCACAAGTAGTACAGTGTCACTATAGTGCTAGGGTGACATTATGTTAAAAAAAATAACATAAATAATAATATAAAAAAATAAAATAAAAATGTAAAAAATATGTTTTTGAAAAATTATAATTTTTGGTTATAAACTAATTTGTGTTATTGTTTTTTACTAAAAAGATAACTGAATACATTTTGGCCAAGATTTATGAATAAATATTATTTATTTCCAAAATTTGCTAAGAAAAACACTTTTTTTCAATATTTTTGGACTTTTTCATTTATATAGCAAAAAAATAAAAATCCCAGCGGTGAATAAATACCACCAAAATAAAGTTTTATCTGTCTCACAAAGATGCTAAAAAATTCATATGGGTACAGTGTTGCATGACCACGCAATTGTCATTCAAAGTGTGACAGCGCTGAAAGTTGAAAATTGGCCTAGACAGGAAGGGGGTAAAAGTGTCTGGACATGAAGTGGTTAAACATCACTTTCTGGGTAACTCCTTTCCAATAGTTTATTCCTTCATCTCAAGCAAACATTGTTCACATATTCCTTCCATATATATATATATATATATATATATATATATATATATATATATATACACACACATACACAGTATACATACTGTATACTGTATATATAAACATACAAACACCACTTATAAAACTTGAAGATTCCCTGTCACCACAGTTCTGCAAATAGGATTATTGAAGTCAGTGGGACCTGCATATGGTGCTGTATAAAGGTGGTAATGGATAAGAATAAACAATGAGCTGAATGAATAATTTATATTAAGTGCACTTACTCCAGCATTGTTTCTTACTTCATATGTGCATGGAGAAGCTCCGGCACTAACTAGAAGAAAACAAAGATTGTATGTGGTACAAAACTGCACTGGTGAGTTATAATAATTCATTCACAAGAGACATCAATTAATTTCTTCTTAGTTTCCTAATATTTGCATGCAGATCTGCCTGATCGGCTGGTTTTACCTGATTCAAGAATCCAGTTAGTCATGAATTTTCAACCACATGATTTTCCATACTCTAATCACATCTCCATGCATACATATTTAGGTGAATCATACAATATATAGTGTAGCCATATGCTGGAAATGCAAATTAGTTTACTTCTCACTATTGATCAGTTCCTTGGCGTTCTCATGTCCAGTGCAAGGCTATTGTCCCCGCATCAATCTTCATGACGTCAGAGGACCTTAGATCTCTGGAGCATAGAGCATAAACGGCTGCAGAGACCAGGCTAGCAGAGTAGAAGAGCCTGCAGGAGAGGAGGATCACGTAAGTGAAACTTCTTTACCAAGTCCCCTAGACCTAAACAAGCAGGTAAACCCTGCAGTGAGGGCCCAGCCCCAATACAAGGAAGACGTTTTAAATTAAGGTTCAGCTTTAAAAAGATGTTTCTACTTGTAGTTTGTACTTGTATGTGAATTTGAGGACAGTCATATTTTCTGATCCTTTAGTCCTCATGCTTACTGGACATTTTAAAAATGCCAGTAGCAATAGCTGTATAAAGTCACGTTAAAAACTTGAGTTTTTGAGCATTTTTTAGCATTTTTGCATTAGCGATTAGCCGTGTTTTTACACAAAAAACAAAACAAAACATTTTGGCTACAAAAATGTCAAAAATGCCGGTTTGCAACATTTTACCACGTTTTGCTGCTTTTTGCTGCATTTACCAGCATTAGAGCGTTTTTACAGCTAAAAAACCTCCGCTAGAAACCACTAGTTCTGGTTTTTTTTCCAGCAAAAAAACACCCCTGCTGATTAAAGCCTACAGTTGCAAGAAAAAGTATGTGAACCCCTTGGGATTACGTGGAGTTTTGCATGAATTGGGCATAAAATGTGCTCTGAACATCACCTAAGTCACAATAGAAGAACACAGTCTGCTGAAAATAATACTACACAAACATTAGATGTTGCCATGGTTTAATTGCACATAACATGTAAACATTCACAGTGCAGGGAGGAAAAAGTATGTGAACCTTTGGACTTAATAACTGGTTGACTCTCCTTTGGCAGCAATAACCGCAACCAAACATTTCCTGTAGTTGCAGGTCAGACCTGCACAACGATCTGGAGTAATTTTGGACCACTCCTCTTCACAAAACTGTTTCAGTGTAGCAATATTTTTGGGATCTCTGGTGTGAATTGCTCTCTTAAGGTCATGCCACAGCATTTCAATCGGGTTGAGGTCTGGACTCTGACTGGGCCACGCCAGAAGGCATATTCTGTGCTGTTGCAGCCATTGTTTTGTTGAATTACTTGTATGCTTTGGGTCATTGTCCTGTTGCATCACCCATCCTCTGCAGAGCTTCAGTTGGCGGACAGATGGTCGTACGTTTTCCTGCAAAATGTCTTGATAAACTCTGGAATTCATTTTCCCATCAATGACAACAATCTGTCCAGGCCCTGAGGCAGCAAAGCAGCCCCAAACCATGATGCTCCCTCCGCCATGTTTTACAGTGGGGATGAGGTTTTGATGTTGGTGTGCTGTGCCTTTTTTTCTCCACACATAGTGTTATGTGTTCTTCCCAAACAACTCAATCTTGGTTTCATCTGTCCACAGTATGTTTTGCCAGTAGTGCTGTGGAACATCCAGGTGCTCTTTTGCAAACTTCAAACGTGCTGCAATATTCTTTTTGGACAGCAATGGCTTCCTCCGTGGTGTCCTCCCATGTACTCCATTCTTGTTTAATGTTTTCCTTATTGTAGATGTGTCAACAAAAATGTTAGCATGTGCCAGAGATTTCTGTAGGTCTTTGGCTGACACTCTGGGATTCTTCTTTACCTCATGCAGCATTCTGCGCTGTGCTCTTGCAGTCATTTTTACAGGACGACCATGCCTAGGGAGAGTAGCAACAGTGCTAAACTTTCTCCATTTGTAGACAGTCTGTCTTACCGTGGACACATGAACATCAAGGCTTTTGGAGATACTTTTGTAACCCTTTCCAGCTTCATGCAAGTCAACAATTCTTGATCGTAGGTCTTCTGAGAGCTCTTTTCTGCGAGGCATGGTTCACATCAGACAGTGCTTCTTGAAACCAGTAAAACAGGTGTGTGTTTTTTAAGACCAGGACAGCTGTCAGCAACACATCCAATATCATCACACTGATTGGAGTCAAGGTTGGCTTACTCCTGGCTCCAATTAGCTCTGGGAGAAGTCATTAAGCTAGGGCCTCACATACTTTTTCCTCCCTGCACTGTGAATGTTTACATTTTATGTGCAATTAAACCATGGCAACATCTAATGTTTGTGTAGTATTATGTTCAGCAGAATGTGTTCTTCTATTGTTGTAACTTAGATGACGTTCAGAGCACATTTTATGCCCAATTCATGCAAAACTTCACGTAATCCCAAGGGGTTCACATACTTTTTCTTGCAACTGTATGTGTGCATGAACACATAGGATAACATGCTGGAGAGTTTACTGGCTGTAGAAAAAACCCGCCAAAAGTCAAAAACAGCAGCTGTAAAAACGTCCCGTGTATATGAGGACCTAATATCTCTTCTCACAATGCACATCTAACAAGTTGGCTGTCTATTTGAAAACAACTTATTCCTTTTCAAGCTGAGATCCTATTTCAACAGTTGTTAAGAAAGAAGTGAAGTGACTGCATTGAGACTCTGCGATCTCCCTCTCGATGTTAATCTGCAAATATCTATATTATTATAGTAACAAAAGCCCAAAAAGGAAACATGTAGTGTAAATATATAAAGCTCTCAATATACCTTACAATCCTTGTACAATATACCTTGGGTCCACCTAAATCAGGCATGTCCAAAGTCCGGCCCGCGGGCCAATTGCGGCCCGCGTTCCGGACTGAAACGGCCCCACAGGTGAGCTACCCAAATATATAACTTACGGCCCCCGGTAGTGATTCCCTGAAAGCTACTGAGGACTCCAGCTATCTCTTGACATCATCAGCTGGCGCAGGAAGGAGAGCCCAAATCTCGCAACGTCAGAGATCTCGTGAGATTTGGGCTTTCCTTCTCTGTGTGCCGGCTGATGACGTCAATTCCCGCTTGACAGATCCCTGGAGTCCTCAGTGGCGTTCGCAGAATCACTAGTGGAGGGCCGTAAGTTATATATTGGGCAGCTCATCTGTGGGGTCCGGAACGTGGGCCGAGGGATCCCAGGTGGTGCGCAGGGAATTACTACCGGGGCTACCATTTACCATATTTTTCGCTCCATAAGACGCACTTTTTTCCCCCAAAAAAAGGGGGGAAAATGTCAGTGCGTCTTATGGAGCGAATATAAAGCGGCCGGTCCGGTATTTCTGCCGCCACCATGTCAGAATACCGGGCCGGCCGCTCAGCTGTTGTCTCCTGCAGGGCCTTACCTGTTCCTCGCTCCAGCGCTGCACAGTCTTCCCGCGCTGGCTTCTGTGACAGCCGGGTGCCCACTGCGCATGTGCTGCGCTTTGTGAATGGTCATCGCAGTCTCTGGTCATCTGTACTGTGTCCGCAGTCTCTGGTCATCTCCTGTACTGTGTCCGCAGTCTCTGGTCATCTCCTGTACTGTGTCCGCAGTCTCTGGTCATCTCCTGTACTATGTCCGCAGTCTCTGGTCATCTCCTGTACTATGTCCGCAGTCTCTGGTCATCTCCTGTACTATGTCCGCAGTCTCTGGCCATCTCCTTTACTGTCCGCAGTCTCTGGCCATCTCCTGTACTATGTCCGCAGTCTCTGGCCATCTCCTGTACTATGTCCGCAGTCTCTGGCCATCTCCTGTACTATGTCCGCAGTCTCTGGCCATCTCCTGTACTATGTCCGCAGTCTCTGGCCATCTCCTGTACTATATCCGCAGTCTCTGGTCATCCCCTGTACTGTGTCCTCAGTCTCTGGTCATCTCTTGTACTGTGTCCGCAGTCTCTGGTCATCTCCTGTACTATGTCTGCAGTCCATTGGTTCAGAATTTTTTTTTTCCTGTTTTTCGCCTCTAAAACCTAGGTGCGTCTTATGGTCAGGTGCGTCTTATGGAGCGAAAAATACGGTATCAATTTGGGCTATAATGGATTGGTGCTCAGGATCTCTTGACGTCATCAGACAGTGCAAGGAGAAACAAAGCCCAAATCTCGCGACCTCCGAGATCTCGCGAGATTTGGGCTTTCCTTCTCCGTGTGCTGGCAGAGTGATTTAACACCTGTTTAGATTTGTCATCCAAGTCACAAAATGAAAAGTATGCCGTTTTCAATAAACTTTTGCATAAAATAGTTCATTTGCAATTAATTTTAATGGTTCATCAGAATGTCGGGCAAAATGGTCGGCCCTCGCACATGTTCACTTCATCAAATCTGGCACTCTTCCAAAAAAGTTTGGACACCCCTGACCTAAATGATCTATTCAATTAGTATCCAGTCATACAGGTCCTTGATAGATAACCATCCAGTGGCACACATACCATATCTGGCACCCAGGGCAGATCATTTTTTTTACACCCCCACACTCAAAAATTGGTCTGAAAAAGAAACCAGCTCGCTATGCATGGCATAGAAAATTGTGGTTGTGGTCAGATTGTGTTAACAATGGGAGGGATTTAAAGGGGCATAGTCACAAGCACCTGACCCTACTCCTATACTCAGCACACATATACTACAGTCCCTTTACCCATAAACTTTAATGACTGTGCCACAAGAAAGAATGTAACAGGCACACGCATTTTAATAAAATTAAACTTTTATTACATATGCTTTTCTATGGAGTACGGTAGTGAGGAGTATGACATTTATTATACAGTGATGGGAATATATCAAATCTGGAGCAGACTGCATGTGGAGCAGCTGTCCATGGCAACCAATCAGCCTCTATCTTCAGCTTGTTCAGTTAAACTTTGAAAATGAAAGCTGTAAGCTGAATTATCGATAATGGTTTAGGTAGAGATACAGCTAAAATGCAACATAATCATGCCTGTGAATGTGCTATGGTGGTGTAGAATTATACAAAAAAGTTCAAAGATGTCTGTGGCAGCTCCTCAATGAGACTCAAATAATCTCTGCAATATATAAATGAAAACAGCAGAGGGCCCAACTAAGTGCAGTATATAGGAAAATACTTTATTAAATATCACAAGTGGTCTTCAGGAGTCAAGGACTGGAAGTGATGTCAAACTTGGGAGGGCCGCTGCATGGGGAGCATGGCTACATGTTTCAGAGTGTAACTGCCGCTTTTTCAAGCCTCATGCTCTTATCCTTATGCATCTTGTGAGTTGCCAATTGTTATTTTCCAAGTTAGTTTCCAAGTGTTTTCCTATATACTGCACTTATGAAACTCTCTGCTGTTTCCTCTATCTGGCTGCCTCAAATTCTGTATGCTCCACTATTGAAAATTCTCCTCAGTGTCTATATGATTGTAAGCTCCGAGGAGCAGGGCCCTCCTATCCCTCTTGTATTGCACTGTATTGTTGCTGTATTGTCTCCCATTATATTGTAAAGCGCTGAGCAAACTGTTAGCCCTATTGTAAGGGACCACCTGGCGGCACCTCTAGCAACCCACTGGTCAGGTTTCCCCAGAGCGCGGAGTCCAAGTCCCAGATCACTTGTTTACCAGGGCCCCTGATGGTGGGGATGGACTTGGAGTGTACCGAGACCAGGTCGCGACTACTGGGTACACCCACCAGTGGTAGAGGAGTCCGCCAGAGGCTCCCGCTGGGTGAGAGCCTGGCGGGAGGAGGCCGGGGGGTTGGTGCGGTACAAAGCAGCAGGCAAAGAATGGTCAGGACACAAGCCAGGTCAGTAACAGGAGCTCAGATCTATAAAGGGGCATTCAGGAGCGGGGTCAAGCAAGCCAGGGGTCAGGACAGGAGAAATCAGCAAAGTCAGGCAATCCGGGTAAAAAATACAATTCAGGTTCAGGAACTGAGATCACAGAAAAGACCATACGGCAACCAGTGACAGCGGGGGGATTTAAATACCGCGCCCTGTGCCGTCATTGGTGCCAGGCGCGCACCCGTGAATGCCAGTGCGCATGCGCGGACTCCATCGCCGCAGCTGGCTGGGACCTAGTGCCCGCATCCCCGCATGAGACAGCATACTGCGCCTGCGCCAGGACCAGCGCCGCAGCGATCCCTGACATTGACTTCCCCCTACGGTCAACCTCCGGGTGCCCAACCAATCTCTCCACTGCGGGTGGCCACGAAAGAACTCCCGGATAAGTCTAGCAGCATGAACATTTTGGGCTGGTTCCCAGGAGTTCTCCTCTGGACCATAGCCCTTCCATTTGATCAAAAACTGGGTCTGGCCCCCCCTTTTTCGGCACTTTAGGATCGCTTCCACCTCGAATTCCTCTTGTTCTTTAATAGTTATAGCTTCCGGAGGTCTGGACTCCCGATCCGAGAATGGGTCTGGTACGACTGTTTTTAGCAGAGAAACATGAAATACCGGGTGGATTTTGAAGGTTTCCGGAAGAATAAGCTCATATGCCACTTTGTTAATCATACGCTTCACACGAAATGGACCCTCAAACCTTGGTCCTAGTTTCTTCGAGGGACACAACATCTTTAGATTCGTTGTTGCCAACCAGACTTTATCCCCGGGTTGCAGCACCAGTTCCCCCCCTCCGCTTCTTATCAAAGGCCCTCTTGTTATCTTCCTGGGCTCTAGAAATGGCTTCCTGAAGCAGCTTATTGTTGGTGGAGAAAAAAGTGAGGGTGCTTTGAGTAGCTGGAACTGAACTCTCAGCGACCAGATGAGGTAAAAGTGGGGTGAAATCTGTAATTCGCAAAAAATGGGGATTGCCCTATGGTTGAATGATTCGCATTATTGTAGGCAAACTCTGCCAAAGGAAAGAGCGCCAGCCAATTATCCTGCAGAAAGGACGTGTAGCATCTCAGATACTGTTCCAGTGTCTGGTTGGTCCTTTCCGTCTGCCCATTGGTCTGTAGGTGAAAAGCGGAGGAGAGGGATAATTAAAGCCTTCCAGAATTTGGAGGTAAACTGAACTCCTCGGTCCAAGACGATATCTTCTGGGACTCCGTGCAACCTAACCACTTCTCGAATGAAAATCTGTGCGGTCTCGAAAACCGATGGTGTACTCTTCAGTGGTAAGAAGTGGGCCATTTTTGACAGACGGTCTACGATCACGAAGATTGCAGTGTTGCCCTAGGACGGAGGAAGTTCGACTATGAAGTCCATTGCAATCATTTGCCATGGCCGATCGGGTATAGGTAGTGGGCATAGCAGCCCCCAGGCCTTGCTCCTAGGAGGCTTGTTCCTTTGACAAACGGCACAGGATTTGACATAGCGTTCGCAGTCTCTGGTCATGTTTGGCCACCAAAATGTGCATTTGAGCAGTTCAAGAGTCTTTGCCAGCCCGAAGTGTCCTGCCATCGGATGATCGTGGCAATGTCTCAGGACCTATGTTTGAACCTCTTATGGCACCACGATTAACCCCTCTTTCCATAAGAGTCCACCCTTGTTCTGGATTCCCTCCAGATGGGGTGGACATAGCCATAGATGCGTCCTGTAATTTAGAACGTAGTTCCGTTTGGAGGGCCAGGAAGTTTCCTGAAGAAAGAATGGTATCAGGTCTTGGCTCTTCCTTAGGATTTGCAAACATGCGCGAGAGAGCATCGGGCTTCGTGTTCTTGGAACCAGGTCTATATGTTATGTGGAATGAGAATCGAGAAAAGAAGAGCGCCCATCTTGCCTGGTGCGGTCGTAAGCATTTTGCCGTTCTCAAATACTCAAAATTTTTATGATCTGTGAAGATCAAGATCGAGTGCGTGGCTCCTTCTAACAGATATCTCCATTCTTCCAATGCTGTTTTAATGGCCAATAATTCTCGATCGCCAATGTCATAGTTCCTTTCGGCCGGAGTAAGTTTCCTTGAGAAAAATGCCACAGGGTGCAGAAGTTCCTTGGTGCCCTTCCTCTGGGATAGGATTGACCCCACTGCATTTTCAGATGCGTCCACTTCCAGAACAAAAGGCAAGGAGGTGTCCGGATGACCGAGAATGGGTGCCATGGTAAACAGGTTTTTTAGGGACTCAAAGGCCGCCTGGGCCTACGGCGTCCACTTAAAGCGGGTTCCCTGCTTGGCTAATTGTGTTATGGGGTAGACCAGACCCGAGAAATTCTTAATAAATTTCCTGTAGAAGTTAGCGAATCCAACAAAACGCTGGACGCCCTTCTTATCTGCGGGAATTGGCCAATCCAGAATTGCCGAGACTTTTTGGGGATCCATCGTGACCCCGTGGTGGAGATGATCAGTCCCAGAAAGGCAATACTGTGCTGTTTGAAACTGCACTTGTCAGCCTTGGCGTATAGCCCATGTAGGCGTAATCGTTCTAAGACCCTTGCCACATGATCCCTATGAGCCTCCAGTGAGGGTGAAAATATCAGTATGTCGTCTAGGTAGACAATTACGAAGACATTAAGGTAGTCCCTGAATATGTCATTAACAAAATGCTGGAACGTGGCCGGGGCATTGCAGAATCCAAATGGCATGACTAAGTACTTGAAATGGCCAAAATGAGTGCGAAATGCAGTCTTCCACTTGTCCCCCTCCCTTATACGAACCAAATTGTATGCACCTCTCATATCTAGCTTAGTAAAAATAGCTGCGGTTTTCAGGCTCTGGAAGAGTTCTGGGACCAGGGGCAAAGGATAGCGATTCTTAATCGTGACCTTATTTAATTTGCGGTAATCAATGCAGGGTCTCAGGGATTTATCTTTTTTTTCTACAAAGAAAATTCCAGCCCCTGCTGGTGAGGTGGAGGGGCGGATGAACCCATTTTGGAGATTCTCATCAATGTAGTCCTTGAGAGCCCCCAATTCTAACTCGGACAAGGGAAAAATTTGACCGAAGGGAATTTCGGAACCGGGTAACAGATCAATGGGGCAATCATACGGGCGGTGAGGAGGCAAGGAGTCTGCATCCTCGTTTGCTGAAGACATCCAGATAGCCATGGTAGGCCGCTGGAATGACTTGTCTTAAGCTGGGGTCCCCTTCAGAGCACAGAAGAACCTGGGGAGTTGCGAGGCCCAAAGCGTGACAGTGTTCCTGACAGTATGAAGAGTGGAACTGAACAGACCCGGTCTCCCAGTCAATTTGGGGATTATGGGGATGCAACAACGGGAGCCCCAAAATGACTGGGAAAAGGGGTGACGCGATGGTGTCTAAACGCAGGAGTTCCCGGTGTTGACCTGCTATGGTGGTAGGAATAAGAGGGGTCTCCTGATCAACCAACCCCAACCTAATCCATGAACCATCAGCCAGAAATAAGTTAAGACCCTGTTTCCTGAGCTGTAGGGGGATCTCCTGCTGACGTGCGAAGTCTAGATCCAAAAAACAACTGCATGTCCCTGAGTCAATTATAGCAGTCACCTCCACGGTTCTTCTTGGAAGCTGGAAGAAGAGGGGTACAGCTAAGTAACTGGGCTGTCTAACATTCCCAATAGACAAAGAAGAAAAGGAAGAGGTAGACTTACTCGTTTTCAGAGAACAGGACCGCACCATGTGACTGGCTTCTCCACAGTAAAGGCAGAGGTTTTTGGATCGTCTTCGCTGGCACTCTTCAGGAGATAGTGTATGCCGAGCCAGGCCCAGCTGCATGATAGCCTATTTTATAGGCATAGAAGGAGGTGAGCGCACATTTTTACTGGTTGGAGGATTCACGGAAAGTCACCAATTGATGATTTATGAATCACTTTATCACTATTATTGGACTGTTTATTGATTGATGGGACTATTAAGAATACTTTGCTAATAATCACAATTTTAGTGTTTGATTTTTAATCACTGTCACTTTATTTGTTATATTTAATTTAGAATTTATGGTGTATGTTATCACAGATGGAATCATATATTTATTTACTATTGTGGTATTAGGGAGCGCTACATTTATAGGTATACAATTAGTTTGCACAGTTTGAGTTATGTGTTAAATGTTGGCGATCCATTGAAGCACATTATAAAAAATTTTTGGCTCGCAAGATATATATATATATATATATATATATATATATATATATATATATATATATATATATATATATATATATACATACACACATCCCTTAATCCTTCCTATGCCTATGCCTACGCCCTCAGCACTAACTCCCCAGCACAAACTCCTTGGTACAGACACTCCTCCAACACAGACTGACCCCCCAATACAGATCCCTTATGACAGATGGTACCCCCCAGCACAGACCCCTAAACACAGACTCATCCCCCATCCCCCCAGCACAGACCCCGCAGTACAAACACCCCTCCCCAAGTACACACCCCTCAGTACAAACACCCCCCTACAATACAGTCCACTCAGTACAGACACTTCCAACTTCCTCCCTAGGTACAGAACCCTTCCTAAACTCACATACTATAAGATTATGTACAGTTGGAGTGAGGGGAAGTCAAGGGCAGGGAAGATAAGTGATGGGTGGAGCAGGGTAGGAAACTTCCTCTTACTCTCACCTCCTGCTGTATATGATCTTCTAATAAAGTGGTGATCAACTTGAAAATTCCAAAAATGTTGGCCCCCCTGCATTTTTTGCAGTGTATGGCAATGCACACTGAAGTTGAAGCATAATTGCCCCCAGCATTCATGCCAGTGAGTTCAATAATAACCCCCAACATTGGTGTTAGTGAGTTTAATAATAACCCCCCCGTGTCTGTGTCAGTGAGTTAATTTATAACCCCCAACATTAGTGTCAGTGAGTTAAATAATAACCCCAGTATTGGTGTCAGTGAGTTCAATAATAACTCCCAGCACTAGTGCCAATGGATGCAATAATAACCCCCCAGTATTGGTGTTGGTCAGTTCAGTAATAAACCCCAGGATCAGTGTCAGTGAGTTCAATAATAACCCCCCATATTGGTGTTAGTAAGTTCAAAAATAAGCCCCAGTATCAGTGAGTTCAATAATAACTCCCAGCATCACTGTCAGTGAGTTCAATAATAACCCCCACTATCTGTGTCAGTGAGTTCAATAATAACTCCCAGTATCAATGTCAGTGAGTTCAGTAAGCCTCAGCATTGGTATCAGTGAGTTCAATAATAACCCACAGTATCAATGTCAATGAGTTCAATAGTAAACACTAGTATCGGTGTCAGTAAGTTCAAGAATAACCCCCAGGATTTGTGTCAGTAGGTGTCAGCAAGTTCAATATTAGATCCCAGCATCAGTGTCAGTGAGTTCAATAAGAACCCTCAATATTGATGTCAGTGAGTTCAATAATAACCCCCAGCTCTGGTGTCAGGGATTTTAATAATACCCTCCAGCATTGGTGTCAGTGAGTTGAATAATATCCCCCAGTCCTGGTGTCAATACTAAAAACCCCCCTCCACATTGGTGGTCAGTAGCAGTGCAATTTAACCCCCCTGCATTGATGGTTAGTGTCAGTTAATATCCATATTTGCCCCCAAGGGCATTGGCAGTAAAAGTTACCCCCTCTCCATGTTATCACTTACTCATCACATGCTCCCATGCTGCTCCCTTTCACTCCAGCCTGTGATTTTGCTTGTACTGTGGGTGAACATAACTCCACCTACAATACAACCTCTCTGATTCAGTGCCAGGTGCTGGCACACAGAGAGCATTCCAGTGCCTAGCACTCCGCTGCCACTCTGCTTTCTGTATGGTATCCAACATTCTTCAGGCCACACGCAGGAATCTGGCAACCAGCGGGCAGCCTGTTGGTCAACAGGGATGTAACAAATATGTTTATGGAGGCACTGAAGCAGCAGATGCAGACTCACTGGAGGTGCTGAGGTTATCTGACACTTTTCTTATGTGTTGAGCAGCGCAGCAAGTAGGGTGGATAGAGAGTATGACATAATTTTATACATTATTAAAGTTGATTGTATTAAATTGTTATGCTTGGTAATGGTAACTAATTGAATGTTGTATGAAGCTCACTAATATATAACACTGAATGTACTCAGCAATATTGTGGTTTGTATGAATTACATAAACGTCCTGCTTGTGGTTATACAGTTAGGTCCATATATATTTGGACACAGGCACAATTTTAGTTTTTTCCAGGTATTTACCAAAACATATTCAAGCTATAGTTATGTAATGGATATGGGCTGAAAGTGCACACTCTCAGGTTTAATTTGTAGGTATGTGCATCCAAATTGGAGGAAGGGTTTAGGAATTGCAACTCTTAAGAGTATTCATCCCCCCTTTTTCAAGGGGCCAAAAGTAATTGGACAATTGAATCAAAAGCTGTTTTGTGGCAAGGTGTGGGCTACTCCTTTGTTATGTCTTCATCAATTAAGCAGGTAAAAGGTCTGGAGTTGATTCTAAGTGTGGTGTTTGCATTTCTAATCTATTGCTGTGAACCTACATCATGTGTTCAAAGAAGCTGTCCATGCAAGTGAAACAGGCCATTTTAAGGCTTAAAAAATGAAACAAATCCATCAGAGAGATAGCAGCAACATTAGGAGTGGCCAAATCAACAGTTTGGTACATTCTGAGGAAAGAAGAATGCACTGGTGAGCTCAGCAACATAAAAAGGCATGGACGTCCACTGAAGACAACAGTGGTGGATGATCGCAGGATCCTCTCTATGGTAAAGGATAACCCATTCACAACATCCAGACAAGTGAATGACACTCTCCAGAAGGTGGGCATATCCTTGTCAAAGTCTTTAATCAATAGAAGACTTCACTAGAGCAAATACAGAGGGTTCACCACAAGGTGCAAACCATTCATAATGAAAAAAAGGGGGAGAGAACAATGTTCTTGGACAACTTGCCAGCCAGCTTGCTAACAACCGAATTAACCTGTCTAACAGTATGCGTTTATAACAGGGGTTTAGTTAGCACACATTTGCAAATACATACGTAAGCCACAGAGCCACGACACGGCACCCTGATCATCTGTGGTCCTAACTCTAAAATTTATGAGTCCCCATAGTAGAGGCACATGCATTTAATGGATAGATCAAGGGCAGGTGGACCTGAGGGAGCCACCCCTCTTAAAGGCAAAGGAGTGCACTGGACCCCAGCATGTAGCACAATGGCAACCAGGGCCCTAGTGCACCCACGTACCAAAAACTCAAACATGCATAAAAGTGGCCACCCGCCCAAGTCTATAACTGGCTTATGAAGCAAGGACACATAAACAGGCATCACATAGTGAAAAAAAGGGGGAGAGAACAATGTTCTTGGACAACTTGCCAGCCAGCTTGCTAACAACCGAATTAACCTGTCTAACAGTATGCGTTTATAACAGGGGTTTAGTTAGCACACATTTGCAAATACATACGTAAGCCACAGAGCCACGACACGGCACCCTGATCATCTGTGGTCCTAACTCTAAAATTTATGAGTCCCCATAGTAGAGGCACATGCATTTAATGGATAGATCAAGGGCAGGTGGACCTGAGGGAGCCACCCCTCTTAAAGGCAAAGGAGTGCACTGGACCCCAGCATGTAGCACAATGGCAACCAGGGCCCTAGTGCACCCACGTACCAAAAACTCAAACATGCATAAAAGTGGCCACCCGCCCAAGTCTATAACTGGCTTATGAAGCAAGGACACATAAACAGGCATCACATAGTTCGGTTCGGTTTGCCAGCCAGCAAGTTTAATTCGGTTGTTAGCAAGCTGGCTGGCAAGTTGTCCAAGAACATTGTTCTCTCCCCCTTTTTTTCACTATGTGATGCCTGTTTATGTGTCCTTGCTTCATAAGCCAGTTATAGACTTGGGCGGGTGGCCACTTTTATGCAAACCATTCATAAGCCTGAAGAATAGAAAAGCCAAATTACACTTTGCCAAAAAAATCTAAAAAAGCCAGACAAGTTCTGGAAAAGCATTCTTTGGACAGATGAAATTAAGATGAATCTGTACCAGAATGACAGGAAGAAAAAAGTGTGGAGAAGGCTTGGAACAGCTCATGATCCAAAGCACACAAAGTCATCTGTAAAACATGGTGGAGGCAGTGTGATGGCATGGGCATGCATGGCTTCCAGTGGCACTGGGTCATTGCTGTTTATTGATGATGGAACAGAAGACAGAAGCAGCCGGATGAATTCTGCAGTGTTTAGAGATATAGGGGTTTATTTACTAAAGCTGGAGAGTCCAAAATCAGACTCACTTCTGCATAGAAACCAATCAGCTTCTAGGTTTCATTGCCAAAGCTTCATTGAACAAGCTGAGGTTAGTAGCTGATTGGTTTCTATGCAGAAGGGAGTCTGATTTTGGACTCTCCAGCTTTAGTAAATAAACCCCATAGTGTCAGCCCAGATTCAGCCAAATGCAGCAAAGTTGATTGGATGGCGCTTCACAGTACAGATGGACAGTGATCCAAAACACACTGCAAAAGCAACCCAGGAGCTTTTGAAGGAAAAGAAGTGGCATATTCTGCTATGGCCGAGTCAATCACCTGATCTCAACCCAATTGACCAATAAAACTAAAGGCAAAAAGACCCACAAGCAAAGAACAACTGAAGACAGCTGCAGTTAGAGCCTGGCAAAGCATCAGAAAGGAGGAAACCCAGTCTTTGGTAATGTCCATGGGTTCCAGACTTCCGGCAGTCATTGCCAGTAAAGGATTCTCAACAAAATATTACAAATGAACATTTTATTTATGATTATATCATTTGTCCAATTACTTTTGGTCCCTTGAAAAATGGGGGATGACTACTCTTAAGACCTGTAATTCCTAAACCCTTCCTCCAATTTGGATGTACATATCCTCAAATTAAACCTGCGAGTGTACACTTTCAGGCCATATCCATTATATAACTATAGCTTGAATATGTTTTGGTAAATATCTGAAAAAATCTAAAATTTTGTCTGTGTCCAAATATTTATGGACCTAACTGTAAATACCACTAGCAATATGGTGGATTTTGCACTTCCTGAAGACACTTTTTGATCGAAATGCGTTGAGGTTTAATGACGCAACTTCCACTGACGTCACTTCCAGCGTATGGAATGCATGCCGCTCTGAGGAGCACTTAGTCTAGCAGCTTCCACACACACAAATAAGGCTGAGTACACCAAGTGCCTGGCAAGGACACTTTATTTGTGAGTGATATTCTGTATATTTGTTTTACAATAAAATATAATACAGTTTTACACTATGGGATTCCCCTTCCTGTTCTTTTTGTGATATGTCAATCCCGAACTTGCGGTGATCTCGAGAGAACCAACTTCATTGGGAAATGCCCAACAAGCGTTGTAGACCACTTTAGAAATAGATGGCCATCGGCTAAGGGTGAGTTTTAGTCCATGTGGGGCACTTTTGAGCACTGTGGAGCACTTTGAATTAGTTGAACAAGATAAGTACAATTTGGAATATAAGCACGGGCACTTTTTTCACTGTTTGGGACTTTTATAACGCAAATTACATTGTAAACCACTAAGATGGTGTAAAGTTTGAGTCATATGTACATGGTATATGTACAGTTTATATTTTATATATTGTGATAGTATTGCACATTTTTTTGGGACTGCTGCTATAGCTTTAATTCTGGTTTTGTACTAAATTGTAATGTATTGCACAAGCGCACAAATTCTATTTTTAAATAATTTTCAAAGCAGCAAGGTGCAAAACAAAAAGTAATGTTAGGGGGCTGAAGCACTGCTAGTGATTGTGCACTCTGTATGGAGTGCAACCACCAAACTCCCCTTAGTACATCACTGACCCCACCCATTTCCATCCACTTTTAGTTTTTGGCGGTTCCCTTGCCACCCATTGCATTTTTTTTACAGGTACCCCACCCAGTTCCCTCTTTTGGTTTCTGACCCACCCACTTTAGACGACTCTCTGTTTTTGATAGGTCCTCTGCTGTCCACTTTTGCCAAATGTTTCAACAGGACACATGACCAGCAGGCGAACTGTAGCATATATAGCAAGGTGCTTGAACGTGTTCTGATATATACTGTGAAAAGCTAGGAAAAGGTCATCTAACTATAATACAGATGCTAGTAACCACATCCACATTTGCCCCAACCCACAATCATCCACGCATCCATTATGTTATCAAAACAGCAACGGTAAATTAAAAGTGATTTATTGAAATACATTGGCTGTTGCTGCTATATACACCCTGTTCCAAATTATTATGAAAATTATATTTTTCTCATTTACCTAAATAATTGATGTAAATAACAGTCAGCATAATTCTCATGTTATCAACTATTAAGAGTACAATTCAAATTTTATTAAACTATCCTCCTAATGATAACAGTATTTTTTTTAAACATAAAAAACTTACAATGCACTGTTCCAAATTATACGCACAGTAAGTTTCAAAACACTTTATAGGTTGTAAAGAACTGAAAATTGTCATTTTTATGTTTGCAGCATATTTACTGAAATCAAAACCAATTTCAATCAAACTTTTAACAACATTTTAACTTTTTAAACATTTTAACAGGTCATGTTACATTTTAACATAGGACCCCTTATTTGATAGCAGCTTCACAAGTCTTTTATCCATTGAACTTGTGAGTTTTTTGGACAGTTTCTGCTTGCATTTGTTTGCAAGATGTCAGAATAGCCTCCCAGAGCTGCTGTTTGGATGTAAACTGCCTCCCACCCTCATAGATCTTTTGCTTGAGGATGCTCCAAAGGTTCTCAATAGGATTGAGGTCAGGGGAGGATAGAGGCCACACCATGACTTTTTCTCCTTTTATCCCCATAATAGCCATTGATGCAGAGGTATTCTTTGCAGCATGAGATGGTGCATTGTCATGCATGAAGATGATTTTATTACGGAAAGCATAGTTCTTCCTTCTGTACCAGGGAAGAAAGTGGTCAGTCATAAACTCCACATACTTTGCAGAGGTCATCTTTACACCTTCGGGGACCCTAAAGGGGCCGACCAGCTCTGTTCCCATGATTCTGGCCCAAAACATGACTCCACCACTGCCTTGCTGACGTCGCAGCCTTGTTGGAACAGGGTGGCCATCCACCAACCATCCACTACTCCATCCATCTGGATCCAGGGTTGCACGGCACTCATCAGTGAACAGTACTGTTTGAAAATTAGTCTTCATGTATTTTTCTGCCCTATGCAGCCATTTCTGCTTGTGAGCATTGGTTAGTGGTGGCCGAATAGAAGGTTTATGCACAGTTGCAAGACTCTGGAGGACTCTACACCTTGATGTCTGTGGGACTCCAGAGGCACCAGCAGCTTCAAATATCTGTTTGCTGCTATGTAATGGTATTTTAGCAGCTGCTCTCTTGATCTGATGCATGGATCTGGCAGAAATCTTCCTCAATGTGCCTTTATCTGCATGAATCCGTCTGTGCTCTGAATCAGCCTCAAATCTCTTAATAGTGCGATGATCACGCTTAAGTTTTCGTGAAATATCTAAAGTTTTCATACCTCTTCCAAGGCATAGAACTATTTCACTCTTTTTGGCAGCAGAGAGATCCTTTTTCTTCCCCATATTGCTTGAAAATGGTGCTCTGCTTAATAATGTGGAACACCCTCCTTTAGTAGTTTTTCCTTAAATTGGGCTCACCAGGTCCTGTATTTAGTAACACTTTAAGTTAATAATTTTGTTTTGTCATAGAATGATTTGTTTTCAGGATTCCTTTTGCATTTTTGGATTTGTTTTGTATATTTGTTGTTCCGAATCGATTTGTACTTTCAGAAGTTATTTAGGAAGATTGGTTATATTTGTTTTAACCTGTTAATG
The DNA here is from genome assembly GCF_062004578.1 of Staurois parvus. NCBI lineage: Eukaryota > Metazoa > Chordata > Amphibia > Anura > Ranidae > Staurois > Staurois parvus. Next base: position 10,096,821 of record NW_028317818.1, read on the forward strand.
TGTTATTTCAGGAGATTACTTATGCACTCTGAACCATTCCAGTTAGTCCAACCCACAAAGAGAAATGGAATGAGCTGATTGGACAATATTAAATGGAGTCGTGTGCATTTGAAAGAACGAATGGAACGAAATTCAGATTCATCCGTTATGTTATAATTCGGAGATTCTGATGGATCCACCACCACCTTTATCCAACCTAAACACAATAAGTAGGAATCATCGTCTTTTTTCACTTTTATTCCTTACTTTATTTATTTATGTAATATTTTTAAATTTCATATTTAGTGCATTTTTTACAATAATGAAAACATTAATGCAAAATAAAAACAAATTGGATCCAAATCAATTTGGATTAGTCCTTATGTCATTGTTATTTCAGATGCTTCAAACATTAACAAAAGGCTTAAAGTATCACATCATGTCATCCAAATGAAATGAAGGAATACAAAATCATTTGTATTGTTTCATTATCATTTATTTTGGATTCGTTGAAATTTGTTACATTTGTGATTTGGAGATTTGGATACATCCAAATCTCTAAATAATGAAAATTTCATCATAATTTCGATTTGTAATGAATCGAATCACACATGTCTACTCATTGAGTATTCCATGGCTTTGTGTAATGGTTCATATCAAATCCACCATAATGGCACCTGGTATAATTTTACCTTTATATATAAACTCCCCACATTCATTCCACTATGTGATATCTTTTAAACAAAACTTTAGTATTTTTATTAAAGCAATAACTGGTAAAGTTTAATATGCTCTGAACAGATGTATCTGTGACATTAAATTAAATTAGTTAAAGTTAACATCTCCATAGCTCCCTGTTTAGCAAATTTGGGGAATGCTTGTGCATCTTTTGATTTTTACATCTTCAGACAGGTCATTTTTGTGTATTTCTGTATATAGCTAAATTTGCATCTAATCTTTGTGTAACAGATTGTCATATGTTAGGAACAACAGATGCAGGAAAACTCAAAATATCAATAAATTTTTAATGGTATTGCAAAAGCTTAGGAATTTAAAGAACTTAAAATCTAGAATAAAAAAAAACAAGTAAAATGTGCTCTTATGTGTATGTGTATAACCACCTTCACCTCAAAATTCCTCAAAAAGTCACACTTTCTCCCCAGAAAGTAATACAATGTTATAACCTTTTTGTGTTGAAATTACATAAACATATTAATATTCAAATCCCATAATAATGAAAACTCAAAGGAAAACAAAAACAAAAAAATCAGTAAAAAGTGTCCCAATAAAAATTGTCCCGAAAAACAATAATAATGTCCAAAAATATGTCCCAATGTTCAAACTTTATCCTCCAGTAGGAAAAATTCCATTGCATCCCGTGGTACCTCAAAAAAAACAAAATTAAATAATCTAGTGCGTTACCTTTATAAATGATATATATTCACTCCGTGCACAAACACAAACAACAAAACTGTGCAAAAACTGTATATATATATCTATCTCCTGTGCACATATGAATTAACTGTGACCACTCTGTGAACACTGCAACACTGTGTATCCACCGACACCAATAGTATTAAATACTATTACCCTCTGTATCAATATACCAGCAGGGATCTTCTAATTCTCGCCAAAGAAATTATTCCAAGGTCCTCAAAAGACAAGAAGGGTCTCAAGGCTCATATTCAAGGTATAGGTAAAAGATTTTAATATCCACTTACATTAAAATTTCATATATCCAGCTCCCCACATGGTTCCTATGCAAGTTCTACCAAACAAATGCGGTAAGCCATGTGTTGATAACCCACAAAATGGCCGCGGCGACACTTCCGGTCTGCGTGCGTGCGTCACGACGTCACACCCTTAACGCGTTTCGTCACTTCCGGACTTCGTCTGAAGGGATACGGACGTCCCACATCTCTCTCCTTATAAATTAGTGTCTCTTAATGGTGTGAGGCCACAGCCGCCATTTTACAAAAGGGAACCAGGCAATGACAATTCCTCTATCACTCTAAAGGGTACACAGAGCCAAAACTATATCGGTCTGATCAAATACTAATACCCAAAAGGTCATAGAGGACTACAGATTCCTATTACATATAATAGAATACAATATACAAATATAACTCTATACTTCCTTGCCTTACTATCAACCAAAAATTAATAAAAATAAAAATTACACCTTCTACTAAAAAATTTTTTTTAATACACACATTACCTATATTCACCCACATATTAAAAACATTTTAATAAATACTATCAATTACTGATTTTATTAGTAATAGCCCATCTGACATATATATATATCTATATCACTTTGTATCCTAGCCATTCGTGCAATTTTAAACCTTTACTCCCCCCAGTGGTCAAACTCATGAACTAATTGACATTTTACTTAGTTAATCTTACTTTACAATCTAAATACTTTACTCCCTCCAGTGGTCATTCTCATGAACTGATTCGCATAAAAGAATATGTTTCATTTCTAATTTAATAACTGTATTTTTTTAAACTGTATTTTTTTAAAATTCAGGAAAAAACTTTTTATATATCTTAAACCCTAAACCATATATTTCTCAGTATTACAACTATACTGAGAACAATACTGTACTCCAAATTTCAAATATCCTCTTTGTATATACCATATTTTTATTTTATTATGTATTCACCTACAGTTCGGACATACCTTAAAAACCCAAACCCCTAAAATTCTACAAATTCCCATAAAACTATTTCACAGCTCTCAACTGGTAAAGCTAAAGATTCTAAAAAATCTAAAAATCAGAAATAAAACAATTTAAATCAAGTTCTATATTAAGACCCCTAGGTTTTAATGTGTTCATCCTAAATATCCAAAACGTTTCATTTTGAGACAACTTTTGGATTCTATTCCCACCCCTCCAATGTCCTTTAACAGTATCAATGCCACAGAATTTTAAAAGTCCTGGATCTGAGTTATGAAATTCTTTGAAATGTCTCGATACATTATGGTCTTTCTTGCCCTTAATAATATTTCTCACATGTTCTTCCAATCTAACAGATAAATTCCTTTTTGTCCTACCAATGTATTGGAAGTGGCATGGACATTCCAATAAGTATGTTACATAACGCGTGTTACATGTGATGAACCGCTTTATGGGAAATTCTTCTCCAGTAGAATGGGATTTAAAGGATGAAATCACCCTATCCTTCATCCTAGTACTTCTGCATATTCTACACTTTTTGCATGGATAAAAACCTTTAAAATTGAACATCTCAAAAACTTTCTCTTTTGGTGGGGAAATCACGCCTTTTACTAAAGTACTCCTCAAATTATTTGCTTTTCTATAAATAAAGGAAGGTTTCGCTGGTAGCACCGAACTTAAAACATTATCTTTTTTTAGAATTGGCCAATGTCTCATAAATATGTTTTCAATTTCTCTATACTGACAGTTAAAATCAGAAATAAACGCGTACTCAATTTCATTCTTCTTTTCTTTACTTTTTGGTTTTTTCTTAATTTTTTCTCCTCCTAAATAATTCTGACTAATCTTAAATCTGATTTTTTCCAATCTTACTGGATCATATCCCTTAGCAATAAACCTATTTAAAATAACTTCTGATTGTAAAATATAATCTTCCAATCTAGAACAATTTCTAAAAATTCTAGTAAACTGTCCTTTAGGTATACCCTGTATCCACCGGGGATGATGACAACTATTTGTAGGAATGTACCCGTTTCTATCTGTATCTTTAAAAAAGGTTTTAAAATATAACTTATTATTCATCTTAAAAATAGTTAAATCTAAAAAATTGACCAATTCTTTACTAATATTAAAAGTAAAAGTTAATTCATGTTCATTCTTTCCAATATATTCCAAAAATTGCTGTAAACTTTCCTCTGTACCATCCCATACTACCAGAATATCATCGATATATCTTTTCCACGTTTTTAACCCTTTCCAATTTCTGCCAAAAATTTCCTTATCCTCCCATTTTGCTAAAAAAATGTTGGCCAGACTGGGAGCAAATTTCGCGCCCATCGCGACACCTTTCTTTTGCTCATAATATCCACCATCATACCAAAAATAATTCTTCCCCATGGAAAATTCCAATAGTTGTATAATAAACTTCCTTTGTTTGATATGTAATTCCGTATGGTATTTTAAGGCCCACTTTATTGCATCTATTCCATCTTTATGTTTTATACTAGTGTATAAAGAGTTAACATCTATGGTAATAAGATACATTTCTTGCGTAATCTCCATACCTTCCAATAAATTAATAACATCTTGTCCATCCTTTAAATACAAAGGCGCTTTTTTGACCACTGGCTGTAAATAAAAATCTATATATTGTCCCACCCTTGAATGAATTGACCCTATTCCATTAATAATAGGCCTACCTGGTGGGTTAGTCAAACTCTTATGGATCTTAGGTAGGATATATATATATGGAACCTTACAATGCAATGGGACAAGATATAATGCTTCCTTTTCATGGATAATTTTATCATCTTCTGCATTTTTTACCAATTTCGCGAGCTGTTTTCTATATAAAGCTGTAGGATTTTTTGAAATTTTTACATATGTACTCCTATCTCCTAGAATTATATTCATTTCCTCTTCATATTTCAATCTATCCATTATGACCACCCCTCCCCCCTTATCTGCTGGTCGAATCACAACATTATTTTTCTTTTTCAATGTAAGCAGACCCTTATATATGGATTCTTCTTCCTTAAATTTCCGTGCCTCTAGTTCATATAAATCATCAATTGTCATCTGTTTAAACACCTCCACATTCATATTTCTAGAATTTGAAGGGTTAAACGTAGATTTGTTTTTCAATTCACTATGAACATATCTCGATCTAGATTCTAAATTTGCCGTAGATGTCGGTCCTGGTAGAGAAGCAAAGTATTTTTTGATATTAATTTTCCTAATATATTTATTAATAGCAATATATGTATCGAATTTATTTAAATTCGATTTGGGAGCGAACTTAAGACCTTTATCCAACACTAAAATTTCCTCATCTGTTAACGGAACTGAACTCAAATTATAAATCCCTTCCCCTAAACGTCTTTTCGCTTCCTTTTGTTCTCGTTTCCCCCTTCCACTGGTCGCTCTTCTACTTGATGATACCTTCCTGTTTCTTCTCTCGGGGCATACCCTCCCTCCCCTTCCACTGGTTGGTAATATTGGGGATTTCTCTGTCCTCCTCTTCCCCATTGGGGTTGGAAATAAGGTCTCATATAAGGTGGACCTGGTGGCCGACCTCTGAAGTCCCTCTGAAAAAAATTTCCCCTTCCTCTATTTCGACCTGGGCTATAATATACGTTCCTCGGATTGTATTGATTATATTGGTTATTCCAACCTTCCAATGGTTGGAATATATTATAAACTGGAACGTTATATTCTTGATTACCTGGATTCTTGGTTTTTAAATTTGTTTTATTATCACTGGGTTTAAATCCCTCCCCCCTCCCTCCATTCCCTCCAAACAACATTTGTTGTTTGTGTTTGTGCACGGAGTGAATATATATCATTTATAAAGGTAACGCACTAGATTATTTAATTTTGTTTTTTTTGAGGTACCACGGGATGCAATGGAATTTTTCCTACTGGAGGATAAAGTTTGAACATTGGGACATATTTTTGGACATTATTATTGTTTTTCGGGACAATTTTTATTGGGACACTTTTTACTGATTTTTTTGTTTTTGTTTTCCTTTGAGTTTTCATTATTATGGGATTTGAATATTAATATGTTTATGTAATTTCAACACAAAAAGGTTATAACATTAAAATGTGCTCTGTTTGGGGTGTCTTGATTCTAATGAAGTACTACTAGATCTTAAAATAAGGGTTGGGTTTATTTACAAATAGGGATATACATATATTGTAATTACCAATAAGAAAGGGGGTAACATATTAGGAGCGAGAGGGAAAGAGGAAGAAAAGGTTTCTCCACGCTAACAAACACAAATTCTCATTGAGATCTTCCACACATCAAGGCTTCTAGTACAATCTTGGGATATACCCTCACATGGTTCTCCAGTGAATCACAGGCTTGATCCTTTTGAAAGGAGTCTTGTACCAGAGGACACAAAAGTTAATTTCTGACCCAGGCTCAAAGATGAACTTGATTATACAGGATGCCCACATGATCACCCCCCCTTCAGGAACCATGCTGGTCAAGTGTAGGGTCAGTGAATAGCCTTAGAGGTCCTACTGGTCAAATGATAACAACCTTGTGAATTCATCTAATCCTCTCTAATGTTGGCCCCAGTACATAGTCCATTACAATTTGTCTCTAGAGAAGCCATATTTAGATTATAACAACACTGCATTGAAATACATTTCTATTCAATATTACAACAATTCTGCAATAAAATAAACTTGCCTGCCTGTTCGCCATCTACTTTAAAATGCACATTAAGCTGTGCATGAGCAGCCCAACGTTCATTCTTAGTGGCTCCTGCGCATGTGCAGGAGTAATGTCATACTGCACTGGCCAATCAAGATGGCCAAAGACCTGGCACCTGTAAGAAGCTGGGGAAAAGAGCGAAAGGGGGAGCCTTGAGATTGCCAGGCCATTTGAGGGGATGTGATTATTGCAAACTTTAGTTCTGCTTTATGAGTGAACCTATAAATCCAACAGACTGCCTTACAATCCACATTTAGTGTAGTAGACTGATTGCACTGCAACTCTAGGATATTGGCATGTGTTTCTTTAGTGCTGGAAGTTTATTTTATCAATGTTTGAGAGTGTCCCTGTGAGAAAGCAGAGTGATATGTGGGCTGCTTCTCTGCATCAAGGAACTCTTGGTTCTTGTTGGTAACTAATGTTTAGAATAAAACCTTACTTTGGAGTCTGACATTCCAGTATAGTGCTTTGATTTCAGATTCAAATATTGTGTTTATAATCCACTTTTTTCTACTAAAAGGATAGACTAGTTGCTTAACTTTTTACAGCAAAAAACACTTCTTGAGAATGGTTTTGACATTCTTTTAAAGGTATTTTACCTTTAAGAATATTAAGGCCAACTTGAGCTATAGCCGATATTAGATCATATACTGGCATTATGAAATATAGATGGTCTGACTGGTGGTTTTGCTTAATTATCTTGCAACTTGATGCAAAGACAAAGACAAATCCATAGATGAAAAATCACTTTTAGTGATTTCATGATGTACACAGTGGGTAAACTATTGGAAAAAGACCAGTTCTTAAATGTAATTTTTCTGTTGCATTGGATCTTAAATCCACTAACAAATACCAGTAAGGTGCTTCTTCAAAAGCCTCTAAAAAGAAATGTGTTTTCCCATGTGTCTTGCAAGAGTTATATTTAGTAATTTATCACATGGATTTTAAAAAGCATCATGTGCTTGGTATTTGAAATTTCTGCTTTTCTTACACTGACAAAATACATTCTGCATGATATACATAATACTGAGATTTCTGTGCAGTACATACTTGGGGAATGCTTTTTCTATTTCACTGGCACACTCCATCAGATCATCAACAATTGTTAAATTTACCTTATCAGGTGGGAATAAATCATTTTCCTCAAACGACTGAGGCGTACCTTCAATAAACCTAATGCGTGGAAGAGAGGAAGATAATTTATCATGCACTTTCTGCCAACAGGCATACAACCAAACAACATTATTAGGTTTGTGTGACAAATGTAATTCAGCATTGTACAATGGTTGTTTTACAAACTAACCCTGTCCAGAATTACATGATCCAGCTAAAATACCAAAAAGTATGTTGTAATCTTTTATCCTAGATGTAATATGAGTAACCAAAAGATAATGTTATAAAAATGTAAGTTAAACGCCTCTTCATTTAATCACACTTCTGTGTTTTGTGCAGTATTCTCGTCTCAGTCTGTTAATATTTCCTTTTACTGACAATACCGGGCTGCTCTACAGGAATTGCTTTCTGCAATTAAGATCTGGTTTCTGCAATTAAAATCTGGATTATGTAAGTAACCTAACACAAGGTCTTTCAGAATGTTTGTACCCATAACTCTTGGGACCTGCAGAAACAAACTGTGTGATGTGAGTACCATTTGGGATCTCAACAGTTAATGATCAACAGCAGCTATGGAATTTATTGCATAGTTATATTGGTCCAACTTGCATCAATGTAAGTATGCATATGCCATACCTGTGGGATTGCTGTGGAAGTGGAGAATCACTGTAGAAATTGACATTATTACAGTGATTGCTTCTGTCTTCTGGGTCTTGTGCCAAGCTGCTGCCCTGCTGCATAGTAACCACAGGGAGTCGCTCACTTAGTATGGTGCCATTTACACAATGCCTTTCATTGGGTGAGATGGATATTGTAATGTCACCTCCCTGCCTTTTCATCTCATCAGAACAGAAAATGCTTTGCATTTTTTGAGAAAAATGCAAGGCATTCTGTGAATTGCACTTGTGCTGAATAAGTGACACCCTGTGGTTACTTGAAGCAGGGACCTGGAAGGCAGCAATGATCACTGTAGTAGAAGCATCTACTACAGTGATTCTCCCCTTCCACATCAGCTCTACAGGTATGGCCTGTGCATACTTATAGGTCCAAGGTGGATCAGTATAACTATACAATAAAATCCATACCTGGTATATAGCGTTACATCACCTAAATAATAACCCAAAGGTGGATACTGGTCACCCTCTTTACTTCTCAAAATGAGTTGTGGTAGAGACATTGATCTTGAAGTCTGTCTAGAAGCATATAAATTCCAGTCTGGCATAGGCAATAGTGAAACAGGCTATACAAACATTAGAATTTTTGTTCACCATATAGCAGTCTTTAGTATATTTTCCACTGAGACTCGCAGTCTCATCACCTATGAAATTCAACTCAGAAATTTCATGGTATGGAAGAAAAAGCATATCCAAACAACTTGTCAGGGTCTGTAACAATGCTTGTTCATGATAAATTCTATCTCTGTCCAGACTTTCCCCCCAAGGAATTTAAGAGTAATTTAGATATCTGTCTTTTATATGGATTCACAACCATGTTTTCAGGTCATAACTGTATTCCTTATTTTTGATAAAATGAACCAGGGCTTTTTTTCAGCTGGAACTTGGTGGAACTCCACCTTTGGCTTCTGGCTCAGGCCCTCTGCTCCCTGCTCACCACTATCACTTGTAAAAACATGCTTTTATATTTACAAGTGACAGACTGTCTCCCAACAGCTCCCACAGATCTGATCTCCCGAGCAGCTCCCACTAAGTGCAGGATGAGGACAAGGCAGATGCAGGTGCCCAGGGTGCAGTGCAGATGCTGACAACCCCATTGGATGATCTCCTTGCAACTCTACAGTGTGTGGGGAGTACTAGAGAAGAAAAGACGTGAATGTGATATATGGATGTGGGATGCAGAGGTAAGCTCTGGAAGCTGTGGAAAAAGGCTGAACTCTGCACTCTGTGTGCAGTGAACTTCTGAACTCTGCACTATGTATATACTGCACTTCAGAACTCTGCACGTAGGTCACTCCTTAACTGTGTGCTCTGTGTGTAGCCCCCCCCCCCCCAACTCTGCACTCTGTACGTAAAACACTCCTGGTATTTAATGCCCCTTCAAGACCCTCCCATTGTTAGTGAAAATTGACCACACCCATTATTTGATGCAGTTTGGTGGGGGTGTGTTTGGGGGTGAGGGGGTTATGGAGGGGTCTTGGTTGAGTTCTTATACCTTTTTTCTGAGAAAAAAAGCCCTGAAATGAACCTATGCATTGTTTTTCTCTTGGGTCATCATCACGCCAACTGGGATAACCTGAGGCCTCCTGTTTGTCCCTGAGGTATAATTTAATGTAGGTGTAAAGATGTTGTCTGTGGATGTAGGAAAGTCTCAAACGTCATAAATTCAAGCTGGTCTATAACCCTTCTTAAGCTTACTCTATTTCCAATGTGTGCCCTGTACTTGCTAGAGAATGTTCCTCATTGCTGTGTTCATACAGCACTGACTGGAAGTTTATTGTGCATGTATTCACACGTAAAACTGGCAAAAAAAAAAAATCCCACAGCAGATAGACATTTTGGATTACTAACAGGGTATGTATTGGTTTTGTTGACAGAGTGGCAAAGACTGGTGACATCATAGTAATTTATAGTGTCACCTTGGACTTTTTGTTTAACAGAGAACTATAGAGTGGTCTTTGCATATATCCAATACTCATACATACATAATCTTATTAAAATTATTTATTAAAGTTACATCAGAACAAGTTATGCTATATTTGATGCATTTATCTGGTGATCTTACTACAAAATCAAAAGAGATTAGCGTTGTACTCGATTTCACATATCTGCATCTTTGCTGTACCAGTATTCTAGTGTCATATAGATTCCAATTTGTGACCAGGATAATACGAAAGGGGGAAGGAGGGTGACAAGGAAAACACGGGAAGGGGGGGGGGGGGTGTTAAGGAAGGAAAAGGTAAACAAGAAGGGGATTATAACTATAACAGAAACTTTTAACCTCTCTATCCTGCAGCCTGAACATATCCTGCTCCAACTGAAGTCTCCAGACTCCTCCTCCACAGAGATTCCAAGACTCACCTTCATGGTCATTGTTTCATTACTATAGTTTTATATATGGTTAGTTGTTTGTTTATGTAGCCAGCCCATTGATTGACCTGAGAGGGTAACCGAGACTTTTTGTGATACAATTTGATGGTGTTGGTTCTGCTACCAAGGGGAGCAAAACAGGGATCCACGGGTTTGGAAAAGTGCATTTTAAGAATAAATCTTTGAGAGTGCAGTCTGAAGTATTTCATTCCACTCATGCTCCCAGAAGACACTGTAAAACTACACTGTTGTAAGTTGTGCTTTTTAGCCAACAAGGAGTTTTACAGCTGTCCATGAGTGGATTCAGTAACATCATTTGACTATATCATTTTCACTATAACAAATGGGGCACCCATGCAGGCCGTAGATTATTTTTCTTCCTGGGAGGCGGGTTCAGCTCTCTGAAATTGCAAGTGTGACACAAGATGTTGCCCTATAATTGCTGATCCAGTGGAGAAAAGTAGAGTAAAGTAGGAGGGACTTAAGCAGAACTTCAAGTGCCAGCTTGGGCATAATATATCATAGTCACTGCACAGTGCAGATGCCCCACCTGCAAATTATATTTTACTGACTCTGTCATTGTTGCTGAATGGTGTGGCAGCACTGGCAGGGTTACCACCTTAGAACATTTTTGTAATGACAAAAAATTTAAATATACTGATGGAGCATATTTTTACTGACAACCTCAAATAGGCCAGAAACTCATATTTAAATGAAAATTATTATTATTTAAACAATATGAACATAAAATACAATAGCCACAACAAGTAAACTGCCTTGCTTTACAGCTGAAAAGTCAAACAGGCATCATAACAAAGATTGAGCATGACTAAATGGTTAAGTGGGTGCTGTACAATCACTTTTGAGAACTGGTGTCTAGTCTGCTATTTTTATCCCATCTGTGTGGCACAGGTTATCACATCTGGGACTTTTTAGAAATTAGAGAGCCTGCAATAGAATACCTCAAAAAAGGCAATAATGAAGCGTGTAACTGAAAGAATCTAGATAACTTCCATTTTGTATTATGTACGCCATTTTAAGTATTAAGTATTAAGTTAGCTTTTTGTAGAAATATTAGAAGTTTAATGAAACTGTTTTCAGTTGTTCAAGGATGTATCAACAGAAGCTAACACAACCCTGACAATGTTTTTGTCTGTCTGTTTTCTCTAAAAGTTAGCCAAAACAATTTGTACCAAGAAATGTATATGTCATGTTTCATGTAGTTAGCTCATGATGGAAAGTTACAAGTTACAGTTTTGAAACTCGCTCCCCCCCTCCCTTATTAATATCTGTAGTCTATATAATTTTATTAATGTCTAATAAACTTTGAACATCTCTGAACATAAGCTGTCGTGATTTCCGTGTTCAAGGGGTGTTCCCAGAATTCTGCTGATAAACCAGGAATCTCTCCACAGACCGGGGGTCTCTGAGGGGGAAAGAAAATCATTCCTTTCAGCTGGGGGCTCGTCCGGGATGACCACCCACCTCACTTGGTAAGTAAACCTTTTGTCTTTTTATGACTAAAAGCTCTTTCTTGCCCTGTGTTGAGGGAAGGTCTTGAATCATTCTGTATTGTCTATATAGACCCGTGATAACCTGTAGCTGCTTTTGGTAAAGCAGACTTAACTCTTTGGTAAGAGTTACAAAATAGTGCACTATAATATAAAAAAAAGGTGTTTTGGTAAACACAGTTCTCTGTTTTTGGTAAAACAGTGAAGAGATAACTTTTGGGAAGTTATCAAGAGGTTAATAAGTCTGTGGAGCAGATTCTGGTTTATCTGTCTTTTGCTTTTTCTTTCTGTTGCGTAGAAGTATAAGATAATTTGTTGTGTGGAACAAAATAAGATTTTAAGCTAAAATTGTTTTATCCACTGTCTAAATATGGGTCAAGGAGGTACAGTTGTGACCAAAATTATTCAACCCCCAATGCTGTAAAGGGGTTTAGGGACTATAGTGTACATTTGGAATTGTATTCAGAATCAAATCCTACAAGGACGTTGTAACTACCCAAATGCAACTAAAATGACATCAATTGTTTATGTAATACAGTAGTAAATGGTTCTTATGTGGTTTCTTCATTGCCACAATTATTCAACCCCTTAAAGACTACCACTCTGAAGAACAGAGGTTCATACAGGTGCTTTCCATCAGGTATTGAAAACACCTGTGGATGTCACCGAGCAGCAATCAAGCATAATAAGCACCAATTAGGCAGCTTTAAAATGACTGTGATACTCAGCTCCTTCTAGACATTTACTGGTGTGGTTACAAACATGGTGAAGGCAAGAGAATGGTCCAGGAAGACAAGAGAAGAGGTGATTTCTCTTCACAGGAAGGGCAATGGCTATAAGAAGATTGCAAAGATGTTAAACATACCAAGAGACACCTTAGGAAGCATCATTCGCAAATTCAAGGCAAAGGGCACTGTTGAAACGCTACCTGGTCGTGGCAGAAAGAAGATGCTGACTTCGACTGCTGTGCGCTACCTGAAGCGTAGAGTGGAGAGAAGTCCCCGTGTGACTGCTGAGGAACTGAGAAAAGATTTGTCAGATGTGGGTACAGAAGTTTCAGCCCAGACAATAAGACGCACACTGCGTAATGAAGGCCTCCGTGCCAGAACTCCCAGGCGTACCCCCTTGCTGTCTCCAAAGAATAAGAAGAGTCGACTGCAGTATGCCAAAAGCCATGTGGACAAACCACAAAAGTTGTGGGATAGTGTTCTGTGGACTGATGAAACAAAATTAGAACTGTTTGGGCCCATGGATCAACGCTATGTTTGGAGGAGGAAGAACAAGGCCTATGATGAAAAGAACACCTTGCCTACTGTGAAGCATGGTGGAGGGTCAATCATGCTTTGGGGCTGTTTTGCTTCTGCAGGTACAGGGAAGCTTCAGCGTGTGCAAGGTACCATGAATTCTCTTCAGTACCAGGAGATATTGGATGGAAACGTGATGCAGTCCGTCACACACCTGAGGCTTGGGAGACGTTGGACCTTTCAACAGGACAATGATCCCAAGCATACCTCCAAGTCCACTAGAGCATGGTTGCAGAGGAAAGGCTGGAACATTTTGGAGTGGCCATCGCAGTCACCAGACTTAAATCCGATTGAGAACCTCTGGTGGGACTTAAAGAAAGCAGTTGCAGTGCGCAAGCCTAAGAATGTGACTGAACTGGAGGCCTTTGCCCATGAAGAATGGGCGAAGATACCCGTAGATCGCTGCAAGACACTTGTGTCAAGCTATGCTTCACGTTTAAAAGCTGTTATAACTGTAAAAGGATGCTGTACTAAGTACTAAGATTGAATGTCACTTGGGGGTTGAATAAAACTGATAATGCTGTGAGCACAGAAAAGACATTTGTGGTTATTTCATTATAACTGTTATGTTATATTTGTCTGACCTACAAGTGCCTCTTTAATGTAAATGTAAGCAAGATGACTGAATGATCAAAAGCAATGTCAAACTGGCCAAAACACTCAATTTCAGTGGGGGTTGAATAATTTTGGTCACAACTGTAGTTACCCACCAGGTCCCCCAGAAAAGGGAGAAAATTGTAAGGATTATGTTGCTAGAGTTTGTGGATCGGACTATTATTTAATAAATCCCTGGGTGGATTGTATGGCAGGCTGGACAGAAGCTATGGGGAGTACAGACCCATTCCCAAGAAAGGGGGAGAAAACTGGTTAAAATGGTCACCGTATTGGGTTGATAATAGCAAGGGAAAGTTCAATTTGATTTTCTCTTTAAAACAAAAGAGGAAGTTGAAATTGGATACATTAAAAATATGCCAGGAAAAGCATCAATCTGAAAAGACATGCAGACCCAAGATTGGACTGAAAACAGTTCAGACACCAACCCCACCCCCTCCGTATAATATATATCCTTCATTAAGTGGTTTTAAAAATGCTGCTGATGATGATTTTTTGATTAGTTTGGGGATGATTACTCCCCAGCCTAATGCCCCTCCAGTCCCTGCCCCTGTCCCTGCGCCACTTCCCGTCCCGGATCTACAACCAATACAGCCAAGCCCCTCCACTAGACCCAAACAGATTATTAGTATAAAATCACCAGAGGAGGGTAGCCAAGTTCAAGGCATCCTTACGGAGAATAATGACAACGAGGGAGAGTTGGAATACGAAGAACAGGGACAGGTATATATAATAAAATTACAGAAAAAGGATGGTCAATGGAGAAGAAGTGACACCAGTCATAGAAAGGGCAGAGAGAGGTGGAGGAATTTAGAATGCAGCTTAGATCCATGGATAAGAAACAAGAGGGAAAAAGAGAAGATGAGGGGGCCGTAGGAGGAAAGGAGTTGGCTATATTGACACTACCTTTTCTCACAGCAGGAGAACTAATGCTAAAAAAACCCATAGAATTAGAAGATATTAATAAGATTGTTAAACATTGTCCCAAGCCTACAGTATCTCCTGGAGGTACACTTGCTTATTTAAAAAAGGCATGTTTAGGAAGAAATTACTCACAGGAAGATATGAGATTGATCATTGATGGTATTCTGGGAAATAATCCAGCTTGGGATTGGATAAATGTAAAAGCATTAGTCACATAGAACCAAGTAATACACAGGCTACTGCCTATAAACTGAACACCACAGAAGGTAGAAGAAACGGTTTCTCCTTACAACACACCTATCAATTCTGTTAAGAAGCCGGATGGCTCTTACAGGTTTGTACAAGATTTGAGGGCCATAAATAATTTGGTGGTTCCATTAGCCCCAATAGTGCCTGATATGCCATCACTCCTAACCTCCATTCCGTCCGATGCAGAATACTTTACAGTGATTGATTTAACAAATGCATTTTTTTCGGTTCCTGTGGACCACCAGACAAGGGCACTATTTGTATTTATATTCTGAAAATCGCCAGATGAGCTGGTGTAGAATGCCTAGGGCTATGTAGATTCGCCTGCAGTCTACTCACTTGCCCTCCAGACCACACTGAGGTCCTGGACCCCTCCCAATGGTTCGGTCCTCATTATATATGTGGATGACCTATTGATTTGTAGTTCAAGTCAGGAGGCCAGTCAGGAGGATAGTTGGTCTCTGTTAGAATGGTTGTCAGGGAATGGTCACAAAGCATCTAAAAAGAAATTGCAATGGTGCCAAAAACAGGTTGAATACCTTGGTTTTATTCTAAGTCATGGTGAGAGGAATGTCAGTCACAAAAGAGCTGCGGCTCTCGTGGGTCTGCCCCGCCCACAAACAAAAAAGGACATGCTAACTTTTCTTGGTATGATTGGTTACTACCGCCAATGGATACCTGATTGTTCATTCTATGATCACACTCTGAGGTCTGCCACACTTTCAGAATCACCTGACATTCTCACATGGTCAAATGAAATGGTTGATGCCTTGTGTACCTAAAGAATGCTATGGTAACGGCCCCTGGTCTTGGACTACCTGATTATAAGAAAATGTTTCATCTGTATGCTAGGGAAAATTGTACAACCATGGCGGGGGTCCTGGCTCAGGAACATGGAGGCAAGCTCCGCCCTGTAGCTTTTTTTTCCAAAGTAGTGCCAACTCAGGTTCAGGGCATGCCTGCTTGTCTGAGAGCTGTTGCATCGTGCGCAATTCTGGTGGGGATGGCTATTTCTTTCACATTGGGACATGAAACTACCCTACACACCACACACCAAGTGTCCTTACTATTGAAAAATATACACACTCAACACATGTCAGCACAAAGGTTGAGCGGATATGAAGTGATTCTTCTATCTGATCCCAACTTGATTATTAAATATTCTTCAGCAAATTCAGGTCCTACTCCAATTTTGAATGCCCTACTGGGGCTAAAGGGGGAACAGGATGAAGTGGCACCAGAACACAATTGTATAACCCACATACAGCAAGACACTTCCCCTAGGTCCGACATGTCAGCTGTGGCTCTTGATGGGGCCCCAGATGTGTTTGTAGATGGCTCATGTTCTAGGCCAAATTATAGTACTTACCATGCAGGAGATGCCATTGTGCAACTTCCTGACAAAATACTCGAGGCAAAGCCAATTCCATATCAGTCAGCCCAAGCAGCTGAACTGATTGCCCTTACAAGAGCATGTCAATTATTTGCAGGACAGGATGTCAACATTTACACAGACTCCAAGTACGCCCATGGTGCTGTACATGATTTTGGGGTCATTTGGGAGAGAAGAGGATTCATTGCTGCTGATGGCAAAACCATATCTCACTCTTCTTTGATATCTGATCTACTCAAAGCCATACAGTTACCAAAAACATTAGCCATTCTACATTGCAGGGCAAATACAAATCACAGAGATCATATTGCCAAAGGAAATGCATTAGCAGATAAGGTAGCAAAGGAAGCCGCATTACAACAGGTGGCCAGTGAGCAGATGCCTATGCTCACTTCAGGCATCACAACCACCCCACATGACCAGATGTATGCAGATTTACAAAAATTTGCTACAAAAGTCAATTTAGCAGACTGGGATGGTTCTGGAGCACAACTAGATCCAGCTTCTGGTCTAGTGTGCTTAGAGGGGAAACCATGCATTCCCATGTCAAGTGCCCCATTGTTCATTGCACAGTACCACGGTCTAGGACATAGAGGATGGAAAACGACATGTGAAACATTATTGCAGGATTTTTACATTACAGGTTTATCTAGGTTGGTGAAAGAATATGTTTCCAGGTGCATTACATGTATAAGGAACAATCCACAGAACGCAAAGAAATCACAACACCAGCATCTAGTGTACCCAACTACACCTTTCACCCATTTACAAATAGATTTTACCCACATGCCAAAAACAGGACAGAGGCAAGAGTTTTTGTTGGTAATGGTGGATATGTTCAGCAGATGGGTGGAAGCATTTGTCACTAATAAAGAAGATGCGCAAACTGTAGTCAGAATTCTCACACAGGAGATAATACCCAGATGGGGATGTCCGCTGCAGATAAATTCTGATAACGGACCAGCCTTTGTGGCCAAGGTATGTCAAGATTTGGTAAAGGTACTTAAGATAGATTGGAAGTTTCATATTCCCTATCATCCTCAAAGTTCGGGTATAGTAGAAAGGATAAACAGGAGAATTAAGGATAAGTTGAGGAAGGCCACTGGAGGAACCTATACCCACTGGAAGAAGATGTTACCTGCAATTCTAGCAGAGGTAAGAATGACACCTAATAAGACTACAGGGTTATCTCCTTTTGAAATATTAATGGGAAGACCGTTCCCCACTCCTTGGGCTAGACAGCCACTTATGTTAGAAAGAGGGGACCTTGACCTGGTACAACAAGAATATGTGAGAAAATTGATTCAGAGTTTAGATAAGGTTGAAAGAAATGTTGCTCGCACTTTTCTTTTATTTTTCAGGAACCAACACACCTTTTCCAAGTGAGAGATGTCGTAGTGGTCCGCCAACTCGCTAAAGACAAGAAGCAAGGCTACCCCTTTGGACTACCTACTACGGTGATAGCGGTTACCAGAACGGCTGTTCTGGTGGAGAATTCCCAGTCCTGGATCCATGCTAGTTGAGTGAAGAAGGTGAACCAAACACCTGAGAAACACGAGATGGAAAAAGGAGGTGAAGTATGAGAGAAAAATCCTCGAAGAGTGGGTGAAGTAAGTGAAAAAGGCCCTGAAGATGAAATTTTTTACTGCCCCTCATGGTGCTTTGAAACTCTGGATCCTATTGGGCACACTGACTGTGCTCTTTTTCCTGCCAGTATGGATCCTAACTAACTGTATTTATCACCCTGAGGACTTGGGCCTAATAAAAGGTATCTGTGGTCAAGGACTAGTTTTAAATGAGACCCAGATAACCAAAAGTGAAAGAAAGTCAAAAAGAAAGTTTTGAAGAGAACAATCCTTTTTCAGGAAAAATGTTGATGATGCAGTTTAAATATGCTTATGCTCAAAAGTCAGGTTATGATAAATGTTGGATCTGTAGTAAGTTACATCCGAGCACATATGAAATTCCTCTTCTGGCCGCTCCAGTCAAAATATTTTTGTTAATAAAAGGGAATGTAAGTATTGGTTTGACCAATATTACTTCTAATGCCACCATATCTTTTCCAACTCTGGGAGTCACTCAACTCCCCGATTGGTGTTTTAGACTGGGGAATACTTCCCACAAGGGAAAGGGAATGTGCTCTCAGTCCATATTAAACATATCTGATCCTGGAAGGAGGGATGGAACTTCTTCTGTGAAACTCTGGCAAGTAAATGGTAAAACCCTGAATGAAAGTTTAGAAGGGATACAAGATAATGTGGGGAAAACTATGTTTGGAAAAGTTTTTATTTTACACTTGTTGTCACCCCTGAATTTCATTCTGCAATACAAAAATTGCCGATCTCCTTGGGAAACAATACCTATATCTGTTGTGGTAAGATCTGTTACCCTTGGATACCGAGTAATGTCCAGGGCTGGTGCTATGTAGCCCAATTAGTGCCAATTATGGCAGCTATAGACCAAAAGGAACACCAGGTAAAAGCCAGTACATACCCAAAACACCAACTAACTCTGAGACAGAGAAGGGAAACCAAACAAGAAAAGGTAGATCTATTCTCTACAGGGGATAAGGTTTGGTCATGGTTCCCTACCTACACGGGATGGGGAATAACACTTATGAACAAAATAAATAATTACACAAACATTATTGATGACATACTGGAGAGGAACTCTAAGGACATAGGGTTGCTAAATACTGAGACCAGAGCTATTAGAAAACAGCTGGAGATGCAAGAATTAGCTATTGAAAGTATGAGTGCTGCTCTGACAGGTCTGTGTGAGATGACAGAGGATTATGAATGTTGTACTTGGATATATAATACCACAATGACTGTTCCGGATTATTATGAAATAATAAAGCAACACAGGGAACAGGTAGATGGTTTGATGGAAGAAGCTAGAGCTATAGGAAAAGATGGATGGACTCCTTTTGATTGGTTAGGATCAGGATTTGGTTCCATCTTTTCATGGATAAAAGGTATCGCGGTAAGCATAGTCATGATATTGTTTTTTGTTTTATCTTTATATCTATGTTTTAAATGCTCATTATATTGCATTGCTAGAGCTACAAAGCCGCAAAATACAAATGAAGGTTATCTAGCTATGTACAAAAAGATGAATGAAGTAAAGAATTGAGATCATGTTCATGATCTTAGAGGGGATTGAAAGAATCTAGATAACTTCCATTCTGTATTATGTACGCCATTTTAAGTATTAAGTATTAAGTTAGCTTTTTGTAGAAATATTAGAAGTTTAATGAAACTGTTTTCAGTTGTTCAAGGATGTATCAACAGAAGCTAACACGACCCTGACAATGTTTTTGTCTGTCTGTTTTCTCTAAAAGTTAGCCAAAACAATTTGTACCAAGAAATGTATATGTCATGTTTCATGTAGTTAGCTCATGATGGAAAGTTACAAGTTACAGTTTTGAAACTCGCTCCCCCCCTCCCTTATTAATATCTGTAGTCTATATAATTTTATTAATGTCTAATAAACTTTGAACATCTCTGAACATAAGCTGTCGTGATTTCCGTGTTCAAGGGGTGTTCCCAGAATTCTGCTGATAAACCAGGAATCTCTCCACAGACCGGGGGTCTCTGAGGGGGAAAGAAAATCATTTCTTTCAGTAACGTGCCACACTGATGATATAGGGGTATTAGTCTCGCTGCATACAGCACTTCAAAATAAAGACAATAATTGAGGCCTGAATACTGCATCACAGTAAGCTAAAATATGGGTCTGGCAGTGACAGAGGAAACAGTACCCAATACTGTGGTGTCAGTAGGAGGAAAAAATGTCAGAGGAGAGTGCTGGAAAGCAGAAAGGGAGAAGGGATTGGGGGAAGGAGAAAAAGGGGGGAGAGAGAATAAGGGATGGAAGAAAGAGAGGGAAGCTATGTGCCAGAATCTCGCTTCTACTGCTGCATTTTCATAATAAAAAAACAAGTTTGGTGCATTTTAATATATATATATTAAGCCAGTAGATAAATGACTCTCTGACCACAAATCAGTTCTGACAACAATCCACCCAAGACTGAAATATCAGCCCTGGCTGAACTGACTCTATAAAATGCCTTAGGGCCCATTTCATTTTTACAGTGTGTTAACTGTATTGTGTTATGCTCTAAAGCAGCTCATTAAAATGAATAGGCTGCCAATGCACGAAACATCCTGAAAATCAGAAATAACTTTTTTTTAGCCTTCTGTCAGTTTAAAGCTGGTCCAAATAAGCTATACCCTTCACTAACAGTGTTGTCAGTGCTGTATCAGCTACATACAGTGTACAGCACTGTGTTTTCATAGTGTGATGGGGATTTCCCATCCTGGAACAAAATCAAGTCAGACTGAGAGCTGCTCAGCTGATAAGCTTTGTACACTCACCGGCTACTTTATTATGTACACATTGCTAGTACTGGGGGTTGGACCCCCTTTTGCCTTCAGAACTGCCTTAATTCTTCATGGCATAGATTCAACAAAGTGTTGGAAAGATTCCTCAGAGATTTTGGTCCATATTGACATTGAATCTCCTGTTCCACCACATCCCAAAGGTGCTCTATTGGATTGAGATCTGGTGACTGTGGCGGCTATTGGAGTACAGCGACCTCATTGTCATGTTCAAGAAACCAATCTGAGATGATTTGAGCTTTGCGATATGGTGCATTATCCTGCTGGAAGTAGCCATCATAAGATGGGTACGCTGTAGTCATAAAGGGATGGACATAGTCAGCAACAATGCTCAGGTAGGCTGTGGCATTTAAATGATGCTCAATTGATACTTAGGGGCCCAAAGTGTGCCAAGAAAATATCCCCCACACAATTACATCACCACCACCAGCCTGAACCATTGATACAAGGAAGGATGGATCCATGCTTTCATGTTGTTCACACCAAATTCTGACCCTACCATCAGAATGTCGCAGCTAAAATCAAGACTCCTCAGACCAGGAAATGTTTTTCCAATCTTCTATTGTCCAGTTTTGGTTTCCTGTTTGGTTTCTTGTTCTTATCTGACAGGAGTGGCACCTGATGTGGTGTTCTGCTGCTGTAGCCCATCTGCTTTAAGGTTTGACATGTTGTGCATTCAGAGATGGTGCTCTGCATACCTTGGTTGTAATGAGTGGTTATTTGAGTTAATGTTGTTGTCATTCTATCATCTCGAACCAGTATGGCCATTCTCTTCTGACCTCTAACATTTGCCATTTTCGTCCACACAACTGCCGCTCACTGGATATTTTTTCTTTTTTGGATGATTCTTTGTAAACCCTAGAGATGGTTGTGCAAGAAAATCCCAGTAGATCAGCAGTTTTTGATATACTCAGACCAGCCTGTCTGGCACCAACAACCATGCCATGTTCAAAGTCAATTAAATCCCCTTTCTTCCCCATTCTGATGCTCAGTTTGAACTTCAGCAAATAATCTTCACCACGTCTAAATGCCTAAATGCATTGAGTTTCTGCTATGTGATTGGCAGATTAGCAATTTGTGTTATTAATCAATTTAACAGGTGTACCTAATAAAGTGGCTGGAAAGTGGATTTTATAAATAAATACAGGGCTTTCTTTGATTGGCTAAGGTGGAGATCGGGACGTCATTGACCTGCCTCTCCAGCTTAGCCAAACAGAGGAATCCTTGTATTTCAGAGAATACAACACATCCTATGAATGGCTGAACAGCTCTCAGTCTGACTCAATTTTGTTCCGGGATGGGAAATCCCCACTCTGCACACAGTACAGTTTACTGTATGTAGCTGATTCAGTTGATACTGTGCTGACAGCAGGAACATCTGTTAATGAAGGGCATAGATCATTTGGACCATCTTGATCCAAACTAACTTATTTAAATTGCCAGAAAGCTGGAGTTAGGCTTTAACACAGCATGCCAAAACACAATAATGTGCTTTAGTGTGCTGGGGTCCCACTTAAAACAATTTGAACCATAACACACTAAGACATGCAAGGTGTGTCACATAACCACAATGCACAATTCTAAAAGTGTCCTCAAAATATTTGCACATCATTCTCATAAGGCTTAAAGTGTATATAGGAAAATTGACGTGCAAAGTCAATACTTTCAGGGTCCCCACTCTTTAATGTAAAAAGCCTCCATCCACCAAAAACAGAGCTGTGCCTGGTTAAAAAATAACATGTACCTCTGAATCTCAGGGTTCCCCTCATGTCTCCTGGTCCCAGCACTGACGCAGCAGATAAGACAGTAAACTTTGTACCTCTGAGAGCCTAACTAAAGACTTATCCATGTCGGTTAATGGCTCATGGCTTGCTCGAGGAGACTTTGAATAAGCTGCCCACTCTGTTCAGATCTGTGCCGGCTCTGACGTCACAGCACAGGTGTCCGAGTTAAAAAAATCCGATGACTCAGAGCCTGCACATGCGCCGTGTGATTGACAGTGTTGGCTCACAGTGGGAATGTTTGTACTGGTGTTTGCGCTGGTCCGGACAATTAAGGACGGGAGCAAAACTACACTTTTTTGGCAAGCTTTGGAAGGTCGCTCTGGGAAAGGCAAGGTTTGGACCACCCTTATCTAAATCCCAGCACCCATGGTAAAAACAGCCTTGAAATTCAATAGCAGTGGGTGTGCCAGCAACATAAATTTTCTGTATGGACCATATGCCTGCGTTGAAAGTCCAACATCCTGTCTGTAGTAAGATTTAAATTCTTCGTGAAAGTGAAAGTGTCAGGGAGCGAGGAGCCAGACACACAAGGAGGTGCAATTAAAGGTAGGTTTATTATACAAAAACAAGACAGAGTCTATGCAAGTCCAACAGCAACAGCGGATGACTTGGTAGAACAGTAGCCAGGAAGGATGGTCGCCAGAGCCGGGGTCAGAAGCCAGGAAGGATGATCGCCAGAGCCGGGGTCAGAAGCCAGGAAGAATGGTCGCCAGAGCCGGGGTCAGAAGCCAGGAAGGAGTCTTGCCAAAGCCGAGTCTGTATCCAGGAGAGAAATGAGAAACTAAACAGGAGCTTGCTGCTGTGCAACAGACAGGACACAAATGCAATGGACAGCTACAAACAGCAAACTTATATGTGATAAGCCGCCACCTCCTGGGGGAGGAGCCGCAGGGGGTTGAAAGCATAAAGGATCCCACAATGCTTTGCAGACACCTAAGATGGATGCCAGCACATGGAGCAGCACAAGCCCTGAGGAAAGGTAGGACCTTGACAGAAAGGTTTTGTACCTTTTTTTCATCCACTAGTCCATAAACTCTGTTTTCTCCCCAGGCATCATGTATTGCACACCATAATACTTAATGTTGGTGTAAAGGAAATGTGTAAATTCTGTATAAAATTGTATTCTATTTTTTACTCTTTGCCCATGTATTGTACACTGCACATTACATTCGCATTCCTTCAAGTCCTGATTAGAAGTTAGCCTGCCTATGTAATGCCCCTTGTTACCATAAAAGTACAATTGTAATATTAATGTGATACCTACGTACCCATGTGTATAAAAAAAACCTCAAACGTGCCGAATAAACAGAACAGTGATTTGGAAAGATGCTGAGTGTATCTTTTTGTTTCTGTTCCCTACAGCAGTAGTTATTATTGATTTAGAACCACTAATCAATATGGTAGGAGTTTCCTATCTATAAAATTTCAGTATTAATGTCCAGAACAGTTGGCGAGCTTTGCCTTGGAGGGGATTTACAGGTGGCTCTGAGAATCCAGAATGAGAAGCCTGAGATGATCTGGGAATTTCTGATAATCAGCCGGATGAGGTAAGCCCTTTGCTTACATTTTGAGAAATCAGAGTTCCTTGATCAGCATTTTCATGACAAAAGGTACTTATTTTACTCCCCTTAATCAAACTGTATTAATTGGTCATGTTATGTTATGTTTTCATTGTCTACTGTCCATTTGAGTGTTATAGATAAGAAAAGAAAGAATAGTGCTGGTTAACAGATTATATGAAGCACACATCTGCTGTAATAATAGATCTAGAGGCAAGAGGGTAGAGGCACATGTGGAGAAGAGAATAGAAGACTGGCCAGTCATTATGGGCATTAAAGTAAGTAAGTAAGGGATTGAAAGGTAAGAGGGTACCCTCAGAAAATGTCCAGCGCAAGAGGAGTGCTGAAGAAAATATGAACCAAAAATTTGGTTCCGCCTATACTGAGCCCCTAGATAAATGGTTAAAATGAACAGGGATCCACAATGGGTAACAGGGTTACTGAGTCCAGAGGGACTAAGAATCATGCAGAATTAACAGCTAGAGGAACAGCTATCTATTTGAGCAGGAGTGATGGAGGGTGATAGACAATGTAACATTATACCTATGGGAAATTTTAATGTTATATTGTGGAATTAATTTAGAGTAAGGCAACACAACTAGTAAATTCTAAAACATGAGAAAAAGCCAAAACAGAGAAATGAGAGTCAAATTGTATAGAATAATTTAGTTTTTGACCCTGGCTTAAACAGAATACTTTATATGTGGTCAGAGTAGGAAGATGGGATGAGCACTATGGCTGCCTGTCTGAGCAGAAGAGCATAGAGTAAGTTGAGTGTAGGATTAAAGTATATGGGATGAAGGGATACCAGAGAACAAAATAAGGAAAGCAGAGTTTAGACAGATAAAACTAACTAGGGATGTTCTGAAGAGAGTTAAAGAAAGTGATAAAATTATATGCATGTGTTGTGTATAAAATGGAGAAAATGCAAGCAATTTAGAGAGATAATCGTGTATGTGTGTGAATGGGTGTGCTGGGACCTTTATTTCTACATCATTTTTGTGTTTTGTAGGTCTGCACAGATTTTCCCCCTCCCTCCTTTTCTCTTTCCCATGAGGAGAATATGCTTAGATGAGACAGGGCAAGGACACCCGCATTATGACTACAGGTTTTCATAACATTATGTGCAGGCTTAATTCGTTTGATAAACAATGTGATCACTGTAATCATGGTAAAAGTAAGGTTAAATTTAAAAGGGCATATAGTATAAAATAACACAAATTAAATATCCTTTAATAGTGGAAATGGTGCATTTAAAAAAGGGAAGTGAGGTAAAGAGTCCTCCTTTAGGGAGATGTATCTGTGTAATTGAAATTAGGGTGTAATATTGAGATTATCACTCAGTTATTAATTTCTGATACGATGTTAACAATTTTATTAATGACATAGATATATTTATTTGGTTTATACAACCTTTAGTTGGAAATGGAATATAGGTTATTGGGAAAATCTGTAATTATTATTATACTTATTATTATTATACAGGATTTATTCAGCACTTTACAATATAAATAGAGACAGTAATTTTGCAATACAATAAAAGAGTATTAAGAGGGTCCTGTTCATAAGAGCTTACAGTCTAATAGGGTAGATATGGGGTTACTTTAGATTAACATGAGGCGGTTATATTGCAGATGCCTTAATACTTAACAGAGCCTAGATGGATAAGATACATGAGAAATTTTTCTATAAAAATGAAAACTAAGGGTCTTATAGTAACTTGATGTGTGGTCCATGATTTGAGGGTAATAAATAAAATTATAGACCCATCTCACCAAGCCCACACACCCATTTAGGATAGATGCCACCTACATCTGTCATTTTTTTTTTTTTTTTTTTTAGTTTTATGATCTGGCTGGTGATTTTTCTGTTCTTTCAGATACAGATTGTTGGCACTTTTTGTTTTTATTTATGTTTATTTTTAAATCCAAGGCAGAATGTAAAATGTGTCCATTTTCCTTGTGAGTGCAGTGGTAAGTTGAAGAAAACTTTGTAATTACGGACATCTCTACATGGCCGCACGTTATTGTTATAATATATTATGTTGTGACTTTGAAAAAATATGTAAGATGGAAACTAAGGACTTGTATTATTTAACGAAAACTGACAACAGAGCAAACAAAGAGAAATTATAATATTGCCAGGAAAAAGCTGTCTTTTTAGTACATGAAAATGGAGTTCTTACACAAAGAGCATGGTAGGAAAAAACAAGCCATTGAGATATGTTTCATGTAAGCTGGACCCAGTAATGATGGGTTCACTCGGCTATATCAGAATATTAGATGTATGCAAGGTGCTACTAGACAAAGGTACAGACTTCATTTTGGTCAATTATTCAACTTTAGTGGACCCTCATTCTGTGCAGCAATTATTTGCAAACAGCCCAACTAAATATTTGCCAAGTGCAAGGTTCACAAAATATAAATTTGTATTGATATTTATGTAAATCTAACAATGACAAAGGTGTACCATTGAACCCAGCCACCTTGTTGCCTATATTTGAGAAGGCTGGAGACAAAGAAAAACCACATATGTTAAATTGATGTTGTAGGTATCAGCTGCTGTCCTCCAAGTTAGGACACACTCCTTGGAAACCCAGATATAATTATTTTTGTAGATTTGATCCTGTTTATACCAAGGATGGCTAGACCCATACTAAATATGAAGTTATCACCCAGAAGGACGCTCTGTATTCAGAGTTATTGGATCCTTTTTCCCCAGCTCAAGAAACAGAGATCCATGCTTTAGAAAAGCCTATGAGCTATTAAAAGAGTATACATGTTGTGACAGTGTGGCGATCTGTCACCCTGGATTCTCAACAAGGCAGGTTGAGGGGCTCCAGGGTAAGTGTTTGATACGGAGGAAAGTGGCTTTTCACTTTCCTCCTTTGTTTGTAAGGTCTGTTTTGGGATCTGGAGCCTGGAGATTTCAAAGAGATCTGGGAGGGATGAAATCTCCAATCCTGGGACCAGGTTTTGGGATAGGCCAGGAGACTGATTGCACAGGTGTGTGCAGGCCTTTAGAGAGAGTCAGGACCAGGGTTCTGGGCTCCACCCCAGCAGTTAGGAGTCAGAAGGGCTCCACCCCGGCAGCTAGGAGTCAGCAGGGCTCCACCCCGGCAGACGGGAGGTCTCTGCCTTGGAGTCAGGTGGAAGCCAGACTAGCTGTGTGCTAGTGGCTATAATTTGGGAAGAGTCTGCAGGAGACTGACATTGAACTGTGTGTAAGCCAGGAGGCTGAATCTTTGTTTTGTTGGTGGATACCCCTGTGAGGGAAGCATTATGTTTGAACTTTCATTTAAATAAAAGTGGGCTAAAAAGGCCCTGAAAAAGAAAGAGAGTAGCTGTTTGCGCTTCAAAGCTCTACCACGTTGAAGCGAGTTCCCACATATGGTGGAGGATGCAGTGGGCAGAATTGGAGATCCTGGCGACTGAAGTAAGTTCATCAGTTATATGAACTGTTTGGTGCATAAGTCTGCACTATCTGTGTGTGTGCAGGTGAGGAGAACCTGCTAGAGAAAAGGACTTTGCCTTAAAGAGACAGTGTTCCATGTTGTTGCTGAACTGTGCAACACACTGCTGTGTGCAAGACTGCAAAGATGGGGCGGTCAAAACAGAAAAAGGAGGCAATGTTTGCTGAGATGAGAGAGAGAGCCCTGTGGCTAGGGGGTTATATACCGCATGCCCAAGCCAAGCCGGGAAATTTAGATGTGGGTGAATCTGCTGTGGACTGGTGCAAGCGGCACCTGGCAGCATTGAACCAACCTACAGAGGAAAGCAAGCCAACCTTCAGTGCAAGGAGAGAGCTGCAGGATGTCCGTACCTGGGAGAGGGGCGTTGTTGCCCCTGGCAACACTGCTGCAGTTAAACCAGTAGCTGTTGTGAAAAATGTGAATGTGTCACGGCTTGAGAGTTGGTCCAGCAGAGAGAAGCGTATGCTATGTGCAAGGAGAGGGACTGACCAGAGGCCAGGACCAAGAGTGAAGGCCCATAGCAACACAGAGGAGGCCAGTCGGGCTGTCTGTGTACGGGAGGCTATGTCGTACAAGGATCATGGCAAGTGGTATCAAGAGGAGCCAATACAGCGTGTTGGAAAGAGCCAGCAAAGTTCTGCTTGGAGAGTGCAATCTCCCATGGCGACTGGAGAAAAAGTAGTGCCTGGAAGGAGGAGCTGCATTGAAGATGTGGCTCAGTGTCCCAACAAAGATAAGAGTGGAAATGTACCCTGCCTGGAATGTGGTCAGTGGGGTCATGGGATCTTTTCCTGTCCTACACTCTGGAATACCGCTGATATTGGGCAAATGTCGACAACTGCAAGCCCAGATTCTGGTTTTAAAATGTCAACAACCACCTCTGGCAACAGGGAGGAAGTTTCTGTTGGGCCTGCAGGGGGTGTCAGAGAGTCCATGGAGCCTATGAGGGCGTCTGTTACTTCACCTTGGGGCAAAGGAAACGTTGCCAAGGAAAGTGCAGTTGAGGATGTGTTTATGAGACGACGCACTCAAATGAAGATGGCAACACCTACAACTGTGGTGGGTAAGACTGTGTATAATAAAACCATGGCTGGGACTGTCATGTTGAGGACTGGTTATGAGACTGTCCATTCTGATGTAGGAGTGACCCCAGTTAGTTGGGCCACTGAACGTGCTTTTGAAAGTGACTTTTTACTGTGCAGTGCCTTGTACAGTGGGGAGTTAGGGGTTAAAGTAAAACCTGTGCATGGCTCTCAAAAAGGAAGTGATGTCACTAATGTGTGCCAGTCACAGGTTGGTAGTGGGATAGTACAGCCCACAAGAGCTAAAAATGCTAATGGTGATGTGAAATGTTCTGCTGTTGGGAAAACCCTGAGCTCTTGCAGTGCAAAAGCGGTAATTAAAGATGGGTCGTTTCCCATAGCAACTGGTGGTAAGACAGCACAGGTGTCCTTAGACATCTCTAGGGGTCTCCGTGTATTGGAGCCGGAGGTTGCCCTGGACAACTGCGATGTCACTCTGGGGGAGCAGAGTGGAACTGCACCTTGTCATAGGAGTGTGTTGCTGCAGCCTAATATTACTGAAAGTGTTCAGGTGAACAGCGGGTTAATGCAGCCTGGCAAAAATGCAAGTGTGTGGGTAATTCAGGAAGCACCACCAGAGCAAAGTGGTGGATGTGAGGTATTGCAACCTGCAGTTGGAAAACAGGTGTTACCTAAGTCTGATGTGATCCAGAGTGATTTGTGCAAGGGATCCACAACTAAGCCCGTCTATTCTTATGTGTCTCCTTGGGCAGATGGATCGGTGCTGAGGAGCACTGGCGAATTGAGCACATATACAATGGACTGGGATAGTTGGGGTAAAAGGCTAATCTCGTTGTTAGATGAGGTTTTTATACAAAAAAATGTGGACACTGTTTCTGCTGTGCCAACAGGAGGATCTATAGAACGGCCTATAGATAAGAGTGTACATACAGCAGAGACTTTGTCTGTGACCCACAAAATTGATGTTGGCATGGAGTGTCAAAATGATGTTGTTGTCACTGGGAATGATCAGGGGCAGCTTGTGGATGCTGAGTCTGAGATGTTGAGACTGAGCCCAGCACATGGCAGCGCTCTGGTGGAGCACCAGGCTGTGGTTATCTCCAGCTTGGAGGAGGTCCCTTTAAAAATTTCAATTTCTCAAGTCTCAGCAGGTGAGTCTCTCAGCATTCCCAGTGCCCTAAATATGGCCAGGAAGGTCTTAGGTTTAGAGTCAAGTAGTTGGGTTGTAACCCAAGTATTAAAGGAGATGCTTAAACTTTGGAATGTACAACCAATGTATACTGGGGTGTCTCCTCCACAGTCAGATGGTCTGGTACTGCGGAGTACCACTAGGTGGAGCACCGAATGGCTGGCTGTACATATCAAACGGGAACAAGAAAGTGGTTTATTTCTGAATTTGTTGATGGTGTTAAAAGTTGTATCAGGGTATGCCGCTGGATTACCTGTAAATGTGATATATGAGAAATGTTTTGG
The DNA here is from genome assembly GCF_062004578.1 of Staurois parvus. Taxonomy (NCBI): domain Eukaryota; kingdom Metazoa; phylum Chordata; class Amphibia; order Anura; family Ranidae; genus Staurois; species Staurois parvus. The sequence goes on from NW_028317818.1 coordinate 10,127,095, forward strand.
AGAAATGGAAAATGAGTCAAAAAAGGTTTCACCTCCTAACAGCCAGGTGGGAAGCATTTCTGCTGCTATGGTCCAGGATGGTGCTGATCAGTTGTCAGTGAAGGGCATGTCGACTGCACCAGTGGACAAACCACATGAGATGGAAGGGCCGAGCATGGACCAGAGAACAGCAGAGATCCTGACCAGGGCTCAAACGGATGTGCATAAAGAAATAAGGGTCATTGGGCCAAAAAGAGGTTTATGTAGCAGGTCTGATAAGACACCTGAAATACAGGGAGAAATGGTATGTGAAAACTGGCAAAATGGATCAGAAGAGAGCTCATCTGTACAGGGATTGGATACAGATCCAAGTGGTGTAAGAAAAGTTAAAATGGTTGGACAGCTGCTTGCGGAGTGCATGACACCAGGTGAAGTGGCATTTTGTGAGGTTCACGTGGGTGATGGCTGCCCTATGGTGTGTGTGCCCTCTCCAGACACTGTCCTAACAAATGCTGGAAAAGATATTGAGAGGTGTAATATTGACTGGAATATATCTGTTCATGGTAAACTGAATGTTGTGGTGACGAGTCATGCAGGTTTGATATCCAATGGTACCAGAAATAGGAGGGGTGGTCCTGGTACAAATACAGTAGAAATAGTTCCCCTACAGCCTTGGGACAGTAATACTGAGAAAGGTATTAGGAAACCTGATCACCTGAAGCAAAAGGGCAGAAAGGTCGGTAAAAAGGCCAGGGGGACCCCGTTAAGATCTCAGGAGAGAAAGTGTTTATGGAAATGCACCCGGAAAAAGAATAGGGAAAGTCTGAGTAGAGCCCATAGCAGAGTGACAATGGGGCTTGGGGAGAGACACCAAAGGAATCATTGGGTAGAGTTCCCCTTTAGGAAAGGTATGGTTAGACCAGACTGGACCCCTGTAAATGAGAGCTGGCAAAGAGGTGCCAGAAGGTATAAGTGGTGTGTTCTGCCCCCTACGGGATCAAAAAAAAGGGGGGGGATATGTGACAGTGTGGCGATCTGTCACCCTGGATTCTCAACAAGGCAGGTTGAGGGGCTCCAGGGTAAGTATTTGATATGGAGGAAAGTGGCTTTTCACTTTCCTCCTTTGTTTGTAAGGTCTGTTTTGGGATCTGGAGCCTGGAGATTTCAAAGAGATCTGGGAGGTATGAAATCTCCAATCCTGGGACCAGGTTTTGGGATAGGCCAGGAGACTGATTGCACAGGTGTGTGCAGGCCTTTAGAGAGAGTCAGGACCAGGGTTCTGGGCTCCACCCTGGCAGTTAGGAGTCAGAAGGGCTCCACCCCGGCAGCTAGGAGTCAGCAGGGCTCCACCCCGGCAGACGGGAGGCCTTGGAGTCAGGTGGAAGCCAGACTAGCTGTGTGCTAGTGGCTATAATTTGGGAAGAGTCTGCAGGAGACTGACATTGAACTGTGTGTAAGCCAGGAGGCTGAATCTTTGTTTTGTTGGTGGATACCCCTGTGAGGGAAGCATTATGTTTGAACTTTCATTTAAATAAAAGTGGGCTAAAAAGGCCCTGAAAAAGAAAGCGAGTAGCTGTTTGCAAATATATAAAACTTTTCCCTTTCACAAATACGTGCCAAAATAATAAAACACACAAATAAAAAATATAAAAAATATATAAATGAAAAAAATTCCAGGTTTTGGGATAGGCCAGGAGACTGATTGCACAGGTGTGTGCAGGCCTTTAGAGAGAGTCAGGACCAGGGTTCTGGGCTCCACCCTGGCAGTTAGGAGTCAGAAGGGCTCCACCCCGGCAGCTAGGAGTCAGCAGGGCTCCACCCCGGCAGACGGGAGGCCTTGGAGTCAGGTGGAAGCCAGACTAGCTGTGTGCTAGTGGCTATAATTTGGGAAGAGTCTGCAGGAGACTGACATTGAACTGTGTGTAAGCCAGGAGGCTGAATCTTTGTTTTGTTGGTGGATACCCCTGTGAGGGAAGCATTATGTTTGAACTTTCATTTAAATAAAAGTGGGCTAAAAAGGCCCTGAAAAAGAAAGCGAGTAGCTGTTTGCAAATATATAAAACTTTTCCCTTTCACAAATACGTGCCAAAATAATAAAACACACAAATAAAAAATATAAAAAATATATAAATGAAAAAAATATAAAACAAATGGTCCAAAATATCAAAATATCCCAAATACAAAAATAATCCAAAATAATATCCAAAAATATATAAAAAAAATCAGAAAAATTCAAAATAGTCCCCACAGGTGTAAATAATTTTCTTTCTTCTTTCAAAAACTCCTTCTCAATACCCGCAAATCCTGATGACCGTACACCTCAAAAAGAAAAAAACTCAACATAGTGTCATACCTTTTAAATAGTAAATCACACGTGCCACTCCCTGTGCAGCATGCAAATTCAATGTGTATGTATACTCTATACCGGAGCATACAATACACATATATATGTTAAAGTGAATATATGAAAAACACTCTCACAAAGAATAGTGTCCTAAGCCCAAAGTGAGAAACAGCTCCAACACATCACTGCAAGTGTGTATCACCACACCCTATATACATCAGTGATCCGTGAAATGACACTCTCCAACACATATACTGATGGGTAATTACCCTATATGAGAAATATCAAGGCACAGCACCACTCAGGGTTAGATATCTCCTCATCACAGTTTCCTCCAATACCAGGATTTTTCTTCCATTATCCTCCAGTAAATCCACAGTCCCAAATACTGTATAAAAATTTTTTCTTTTATTTGGTAACTCACATACACTTTTCAGTGAAAACAGCTCCTCCTCGCAGGGAATTCAAGTGTAGGCAGAATCAGAGAGACATATACACTTTTCAGTGAGAACAGCTCCTCCTCACAGAGAATTCAGGTGTAGGCAGAATCAGAGGAAACATTGGCCACATGTTCCCACTTCCAAGATGGCCACGATCGCACTTCCGGTCAACGTCGATACGTCTGACGTCACGTGTCCCTCCGAGGACATACACATACACGAGTATACATACACATTGAATTTGCATGCTGCACAGCGAGTGGCACGTGTGATTTACTATTTAAAAGGTATGACACTATGTTGAGTTTTTTTCTTTTTGAGGTGTACGGTCATCAGGATTTGCGGGTATTGAGAAGGAGTTTTTGAAAGAAGAAAGAAAATTATTTACACCTGTGGGGACTATTTTTTGAATTTTTCTGATTTTTTTTTTTATATATTTTTGGATATTTTGGATTATTTTTGTATTTGGGATATTTTGATATTTTGGACCATTTGTTTTATATTTTTTTCACTTGTATATTTTTTATATTTTTTATTTGTGTGTTTTATTATTTTGGCACGTATTTGTGAAAGGGAAAAGTTTTATATATTTGTTTGATTAACCGTCAAGGGTGGAGGTGACAACTTTTTTCTGGGATATGATAAGGTGATTTGTTGCTGTGCATAAATTTAAGAGTAGCTGTTTGCGTTTCAAAGCTCTACCACGTTGAAGCGAGTTCCCACAATGTATATAGATAGTATAAAATTAGAGAGCTTTTGGGGTGGCGCATGATTTCGGTTGCATTTAAAAGGCTAAACATTTTTTACTTGGGCAGGTAAACAAACATGCTAAGTTAATTGATTGGCTGTCTTCAGCCCTCCAGCTTCTTCCTAAGGTAGCCATACTAACATTAAAACGCACAGATTGGAAGCAGACCGGCGACTAAGAATGCTGCATTACAGCCCCAGGCACTTGCTGGGTCTGTGCAACTCACAGATTCCACCATAGTTTTGGTCCAGTAGAGCTGGGATTAATAATTAAACTTTGAGGACCCCAGAACAAGAAGAACAAGTGGTCCACAGTGGAGGGCAATGTCTTATGAAACAGGACTTTAGAAAAGGTGATCTTTTAGGTCTGCCAGCCACTCTTTTCCCTTCATCTTGACACATGGACCGTGTCATCAGTCAGAAGCAGTTATGTCTGCCTTAGCAAATGAACATGGGATAGGGCCAGGGTTCACCACAGTTGTTTTTGAATTTACTGCTTCTTGTTTTACCTATAACAAAGATGTTACCAAAAACTGAACATCCCTTCCAGAGATTCTAAGAGGATATATCCAGATGCCCAAGTCAGGATCCTACGGGTTTGCACTGGTCTGTATGGACATGTTTTCTGAATGGCCAGAAGTTTGGCAAATGCTACTGCAAAGGCCACATTAAAAATGTTATCAGATGTAGTTTGTAAGTACAGATCCCCAGAAGCTACAGAGTAACAGAGAAACTTTTTTTATGGAAGAGTTTTTACAAGAAGTTTGAAATTTTCTTTCATAGCCCCTACCATCTGCAATGTAGTGGAGAAAGTAGAGTAACTAAGGGAAATGTCAGAAACTAGAAACTATGGCCTGAATGTCTTCATATTTTTTAATCCCCTAAGGGGATATATGAACTCTCTCCCTATGAGATTTTGTTTAGAAGTGTGTCGCTCACTTGCTTATATTTTTCTCAGCAGCTGAAGGCCTCCACTCGGATCTCAGAGAATGTAGCTGATCTCTTAAGGTTTTTACAAACTAATTTATGTATTTTTTCACCAAATTCCAGATCCTAATAGTTTGGAAGGATCTCTTAAACTAAAACCAGGAGACTTGTGGATTGTTAAGAGACATTTACTATATACATTGCTAAAAAAAAATAGGAACACTTTTTAATCAGAGTATGGCATCAAGTCAATTAAACTCCTGGGATATTGATCTGGTCAGTTAAGTTGTTAATCAGTTTCAACTGCTTTGGTGTTAATAACATTAATAACAGGTACACTAGATGGGCAACAAGGAGATGACCCCCAAAACAGGAATAGTTTTACAGGTGGAGGCCACTGACATTTTTTCCCTACACATCTTTTCTTACTGTTTTTCACTAGTTTTGCATATGTCTAAGGTCAGTATCACTACTGGTAGCATGAGGCAATACCTGGACCCTACAGAGGTTACACAGGCAGTCCAACTCCTCCAGGATGGCACATCAATACATGCCATTGCAAGAGTTGCTGTGTCTTCCTGCACAGTTTCCCAGCACAGATGGGGCATCCTTATGTTCCTTAGACATTACCCAGTCCATATCTGTATAAATATCCAGCGTGATATTTTTCCACATTGAGTTCTGACGTGTTTTTAAAGCAATATATATATATATATATATATAGGGAATGGTTGGAGACACGATACAGCTTCTATTCAATGTACAGTTTGCAAAACGTGAAGGAAAAGTCACCTGGATCCACACCAGACACTTAAAAAATTACTAAATGAAAGTATTTTTGTGTTTTAATTTGGTTTTCTCTTGGAATCACAGTCTGGGGTACTTTTTATCAAATGCTTTAATAAATATATTAGTAAGGGATATATGTATATTTAATGTGACTTGAAAAGTAGTTCAGCCATGTTGAAGTCATATTGTCTTTTATATGTCTTCAATTTTATGTAGAATTGTCTGTGTTTAACTATGCTAAGTCAGCATGTCCAAAATTAAGCTACAAGGCCATTCACAGGATCAGCAAATTACTCTGTAAATATTTTGTATCAATCATTTGTTTTTATGTAAGTTTTAGTTACAATAAAAAGTCACTATGTAATGATATAGCTACTCTCAGCTACTAGATTCTCCCCAGTGTAGTTTCCCTCTAGACCAGGACTAGTTCCACTTAAATGTAAAAAGGTTCCAGGTTAAAGGTGAAAATAGGTGTGGTCTCTGATCAAAATGTAAAATATTGATCAAAAGAGGGGGGATTATAAACAAAATTTGTAAATTCTGTATAAAATTGTATTCTATTTTGTATGCTTTGCCTATTTATATTGCAGACAGCACTAATGTTTTGATTACGTTTGTATTCTTTCAAACCTTTAGTATCTGGAAACCCCATGGCTTTTGGTAAAATACTGAGCTTCATGGGTAGGAAATTTAACAAATCTATTACAGACAGACAACAAATTACCCTCTTGAGTTTTTTCTTTGGTCAGTTTTTGAACTATGAAATAAGAATATATCTTCCAGCCTTGTGTGTAATGAAGGTGTAACCTTTTAATTTATTCCTAACAAAGAATTGAACAAAGTCCTTTGCACATGTCCCACCCTCAAGTTGCCAGGAAGCTATGTTACATAGCATTGACCCATAGATTTAGTTTAGGAATTTTTTTTCCTGTATCTTGCATAAACTCAAAGTCATAAAATATGATTTTCACATTTATGTTATGTAAGGTTGCATGTTATAATCAAACTTTAAAACTTGCACCTACACTACAGCACAAACCGCTGTATTTGAGTGCACGTTCACCACATAGTTGAAGAAGTCTTCAGAAAATGTTTTAAACCAGCAAATCACTTTATCATCTGCAGCCAAATGTTTATCAATTTCTAAACATGTGGCTGAGAACAAAACACACAACTAGGACACATCACATCTGCAGTTTCTTTACAATTCTTTCTGACAAGCTCTACAAAAGTACTGACAGGCATAGCTATTCTTGTAATGGAACACAGAGTTGCATCGATTACAAAACAATCTCCAATAAACCCTTTCATATTCTTGCTGCCGTAATAATTATCATGGTGTGAAATGTACAGAAGTTTGCATTTAGAATTGTGGCACTACCTCCCAGGAGCCACTTGATAATTTGGGTTCTATGTTCTGTACCTCGACTTCAAAAACTACCTCAGCCCCTCTGACACACTTGGTTGAATAAAAGTTACTGCAAGCACTTATAAGAACTCAAGCATACAGTAGATAGCTTTAAATTGGCTGTGTATTAAGACCAGGAAACAGACAAAAGACTGTTTAGTGGTAAATGAACCCAATGTATTAGTACTGGTTAGAATAAATGGTGGTTTGAGTATAAATGATTATACAGAACACAGTCCTCTAGACAGTATAATCACTATGCCAAGATAACTTAGAATAGAGTTCTGTGCCAGTAGACTGGGATTAACTCATGAATAAGCAAAGTCAGCAATAAATAGTGCATAAAAGTGGTTGTAAAGGCTCAAGGTTTCTCACCTTCATGCATTCTATGTGCATCAGCTCCCCGAGTCCTCCTAATATCTACTTGAGCCCCATCTGGAGCAGCAGCTCTCTGGGGACTCTTCCTCCTCATTTTCTGAGACAGCAGCAGGAGCCATTGGCTCCCACTACTGTCAATCTCAGTCAGTGAGCCAATGAGGAGAGAGCCAGGGTGGGGACAAGTCACACTCCATGTATGAATGGACACACAGAGCAATGGCTTGGGAGTGAGCCTGCTCGGGTGCTCCCATAGCAAGCTGCTTGCTATGGGGGCACTCAGGAGGTGTGAGGGGACAGGAGTGTCAGCAGTGGATCGGGGCTGCTCTGTGCAAAACTATTACAGGGAGCAGGTAAGTATAACATGTAACATGTTTGTTATTGCGCTTGCAGGGGACGGAACCCAGATGACAGATGCCGGCATCCGCCGGATTACATTGCCGGGGACACTGCAGGAGGGACATCGCGGGAGTGCAGGACAAGGTAAGTGATCGAGGAATCGCGGAGCAGCACCGCATGGTAAGCCTGAGTGTAGCTCGGGGTTACCGCTTGTGGTACTGAAACTTTACCCCGAGCTACACTCGGGAATACCGCAAAGGAGGTTAAGATTTGTTCACTTCATCAGTGGATGGTGGAATTTCTAATTTAATTGGACACTTGCTGTTTTTCATTGATAAAATGCTTGATGAGGAAATTTATATCGCTGGAATATATACTACACTTGTATTATATGCATTGTTGTCATTGATCTGTTTTTGTGTGGATGCGCACTTACTATATGTATACAGTACTTAGATTATTTAACATCTGGTATTTTGATAGTTGGTGCAACTCTGAGCACATATTTTTACACTAAGCGCAGAATTTTTTTATATATTTTTTTTTTTCAATGATAGGCCATCACAGTATTTGTGTGATTGAACGGTTGCAATCTTTCAGATTTTTCAGAAGTGTTCTGCTGCACTGTTGATGCATGTGAAAGGGCCATATTTTCCTTGAACTGTTCAAGAAGTACTGTATTGCTTTTTTTATCAGTGATGCAATTGTCAAAAATTTAATGTCTTTTTCACACAACAGAGAGACATTCAACTACCTAAGCTACTGTTAAGAATAGTGTATAGGACCATAATTGTGGTACTACAAGTCACAGCATGCCTGTTCTTAATAATAGTGTAAAGGTCAATAATGTGGTCTTACAAAAAAGCACTGTCATTGCATAGCTGAATCTAAAACTTTGCTAACTTATACATTATAATTTTTCGAAATCTAAAAGTATCATGAAAACAATTAGCATAGTCAGGGCTGAAACTGGGAGACATCTGCCCTAGGCATCACATGGAGAGGGGTGCCGGTGCTGACAGGAGCAGTGACAGTAGCATCATCACTCCTATCAGCCCAGCAGTGGGCGTAAGGAGGAGAGAGCCGGGAGGAGGGGCGGACTTTGCATAATTGCCTATAGTTCCACTTGTTTGCTGTTTGTCCCTTGATGTTTTCAGCTTGTGCTCCATTCCAGGAACAAAGAGAGCCCTCCTTACCTAAATGTACAAGCTGGTACAGCCACCTGCAGCTTTTCCCTTCCTCTGTCTTCCCTGCTATGCTTGTAGTGAAAGGTTTTGCATGGAGGACACAGCTGCTGGGGAGAGGGATGGGGCATCTTTCCCTGCCAGTGGGAGGGAGAGAGGAGTAAGCCTTCATGAAAAGAATAGCTGAGGTGGCTGCCTTCTAGACTGAAGCACAATGTAGTGCTGAAGAATCCAGTGTGATCACAGACACCTCCCTACAGGTTTGATTTGATTTCTTGTCAACATCTAAGTGTTTGAAAATGGTAGTGCAGTGATAAAGATTGCAAAAATCCATGATTATCATTGTCACTAAATGTCATATACTATCAATATGATATGTATGAAGATGTGGAAAGTTGCTAAAGTGACCCTATGCACTGTGAATGTGCTTTTATATTTATTTATTGGTAATATGAACATGTGAATATTTATTTGGGTTAACAATATAGTTTATAATACCTGTAATAATAAATTCAAATATCCACATGTTCACATTAAAATTATATAAATGCTCAAAAAAATTAAAGCACCACTTTTTAATCAGAGTATGGCATCAAGTCAGTTAAACTCCTGGGATATTGATCTGGTTAGTTCGGTAGCAGAGGGGGTTGTTAATCAGTTTCATCTGCTTTGGTGTTAATGAAATTAACAACAGGTGCAGTAGATGGGCAACAATGAGACGACCCCCAAAACAGGAAGGGTTTTACAGGTGGAAGCCACTGACATTTTTTTCCCTACACATCTTTTCTGACTGTTTTTCACTAGGTTTGCATTTGGTTAGGGTCAGTGTCACTACTGGTAGCATGAAGCAATACCTGGATCCTGCAGAGGTTGCACAGGCAGTCCAACTCCTCCAGGATGGCACATCAATATGTGCCGTTGCTAGAAAGTTTGTTGTGTCTCCCAACACAGTCTCAAGAGCATGAAGGAGATTCCAGGAGACAGGTAGTTACTCTAGGAGAGCTGGACAGGGCCATAGAAGGTCCTTAACCCATCAGCAGGACCAGTATCTGCTCCTTTGTGCAAGGAGGAACAGGATGAGCACTGCAGGAACCCTACAAAATGACCACCAGCAGGCCACTGGTGTGAATGTCTCTGACCAAACAATCAGAAACAGACTTCATGAGGGTGGCCTGAGGGCTGGCATCCTCTAGTGGGCCCTGTGCTCACTGCCAAGCACCATAGAGCTCGATTGGTATTCGCCATTGAACACCAGAATTGGCAGGTCCACCACTGGCGCCCTGTGCTTTTCACAGATGAGAGCAGGTTCACCCTGAGCACATGTAACAGACATGAAAGGGTCTAGAGAAGCCGTGGAAAATGTTATGCTGCCTGTAACATCGTTCAGCATGACTGTTTTGGTGGTGAGTCAGTGATGGTCTGCGGAGGCATACCCATGGAGAGACACACAGACGTCTACAGGCTAGACAATGGCACTCTGACTGCCATTAGGTATGGGGATGAAATCCTTGGACATATTGTCAGAACCTACGCTGGTGCAGTGGGTCCTGGGTTCCTCCTGGTGCACGACAATGCCCGGCCTTATGTGGCGAGAGTATGCAGGCAGTTCCTGGAGGATGAAGGAATTAATACCATTGAATGGCCTCCACACTCACCTGACCTAAATCCAAAAGAACACCTCTGGGATATCATGTTTCGATCCATCCGATGCCGCCAGGTTGCACCTCAGACTGTTCAGGAGCTCAGTGATGCCCTGATCCAGATCTGGGAGGAAATACCCCAGGACACCATCCGTAGTCTCAGGAGCATGCCTTGACATTGTCAGGCATGCATACAAGCACGTTAGGGCCACACAAACTACTGAGTACAATTTGAGTTGCAGCAATGAAATTTCAGCAAAATGGACTAGCCTGCTGCATAATTTTTTCACTTTGATTTTCGGGGTGTCTTTGAATTCAGTCCTCTATAGGATGATCATTTTCATTTCCATCAAACGATGGGGCATCCTTACGTTCCTGAAAACATAAATGATCGTGCTGCTCTTCTCTTAACCTCCTTAGCGGTATTCCCGAGTGTAGCTCGGGGTAACATTTCAGTACCAAAAGCGGTAACCCCGAGCTACACTCGGGAATACCATGCGGCACTGCTCCGGCATTTGTTCTTCACCTACCTTACCCTGCGCTCCCGCGATGTGTCCCCTGCAGCGTCCCCGGCCATCTCCTCCGGCCGATGCCGGCATCCGGCTTCTGTGTCCTGTCCCTGTGACGTCGGGGCGTACGGGCGCCGCCACTGGCGGCGGGAAATTTAAAAAAATGTCTTTTTTTTTTTTACATTTTACATAGTAAAACATTGCTGTCTCAACCAATTTCACATACATTTTGTCCCGAGTGCTTTGTCCGGCGCCCTGCCTGCATTTTGTCTGTTCTTTCTGCCTGGAAACTGAGAAATGTCCATGGCATCCAAAAAGTGTCCCTTTAGGTCAAAAGCGGTTTAGATCAGCTAGAGAACAGCGATAGTAAATCAGAACCACTTGCAGAATTGAGTGATAATGATTCGTGGGGGAAATTCGTCATCAGACACTGAAAACGTTTTTGCGACTGAGCTCAGCAATGTGCGAACTTGGCGCTATATTTCAAATTTCAGTGTTTTTGGTTTGATTATATTATTGAATTACATTTTTTATTTTTATGATTATTTATTAAATTATAATTTATGATTTTGTGTTTCAAATTTTATCATACCCGGGATGTTTACTAGACTCTTGTTCGGACAGATTTCAGTGAGTTTTTCCTAAAAATTACAGGCCTACAATTAAAAAAATACATATTTCCATGCAAAAAAATGGTACCGCTTTCAGCACCAAAAATCTGAAATAATCATACCGCCAGGGAGGTTAATGTTAACCAATAACGTATATAGAATTCCAATGTGAGAAAATTATATATAAAAAAACAAAGAGCTACTAAATAATAAAGTCCATCTCCATACTATGATACTTTCAATATATAATGATGAATTGTGCCATTCAAATCTTCCCTTTGACATATACAATGTGCCTTCACTAACACCAACACCAGTTGTGCTCTCACCTGAAATTTTTGATCGCACAATTAAGTTTGGTCAAAAATGGCTTACGCCCATTAAATGGACATATATTAGTGGCAAGACCTCTATCAAGACTCTCCTTCACTGCTGATTCAGCTCCTTCCTTACCCTCCGCTCAGCGCACATATAGTAAAAATATAGGCAAACCAATAGTGCTTTATCATTTAAAAAACTGACAATTTATTATAATATACAATGGCCACTTACATAATACAGATGCTCTATTGCATCAAATATTGCACATATGAATAAACAATCCTTAAAACCATAGCTGACACTCTCAAGCTCTAATGGATCTCACATGACTTCATCCGTAAGCTCTCTCCGGGACAGGTTAGCTGACCGAGAGTGTCGTGACATCATCAAGCCCCTCCCCTATGCATTACACCACAGGGACACGTGGCTTCCTCAGGGGGATATCATTGGACGTCACGCTGCTCCATTGCTTTATATACTCTGACTCGCGCCTATTTTACTGAAAACCTGCCCGTTCCACCCATGATCACTGCAGCTATCCATAGCTGGGGGACCTACGAAATACAAATATTAATTAATTGCCTAATACATTTTAATCTTCAAAGTGCCAATATGAATTTACAGCATTTCACCCATGGCAATACAACAGTCATTGTGAAAACATCTCTAAATGTCCTGCATACTCATACCTCCTACTTAATTCCCTTAATGGGTACATGGGCATCAAAAATAAATCCTAAAACGGTAAAATTATCTAAAATAATTTAAAAAATAAGAATAAAAATTTTGAAAAAACAATTAAAAAACAATACTAAATACAATTTGACAAAACATTGATAATAATCTTCTCCCACTTACCCCTAATTTATTCTAAAAAGGACTCCATAACCTTATTAAATTAAAAATTACTCAGGAAGCAAGTCAAATCAAAATTCATATTCAAACCATGTGAAATTAGAGAACCCAATATATCCATCAGGACTCCTCTTTACTAAGTTCCCTAATCATGTGCCCCCCTCTCCAATGTTTTTTATATGCTTCCAGCCCCCCAAAATTGCAGTTGATTATAATCCCTTTGATAGACCAATCTGAAGTGGTTGGGTAAATGGTACTTCTTATACCCCCTCCCGATATTATACATATGTTCTTTAATCCTTTTTTTTTTTTTTTAATTTAAATATTTATTTATTTTCAATATAATATACACATTTCTTCATCAATTTCATATACAAAAAATAATTTTCCAAACCCTAAATTACTTTTCAACCCCTAATTTCTTCCCTCTACCACCCCCGAACCCCCATCAAAGACCCACCCCCCCCTACAATGCCTCCATTTTCCCAATTAATAAACCCTCCCACTCTGCATACTTCTAATGACTTTTCCCTATATAAAATATACAAGAACATCCTCCTTATCCTAAGATATTACTTCGTAGATCTTGCTACAAAATCTTCCCATTTTCTCCACTTCTTAAAAAATAACCCCATCTTGTCTACTTGCATGTAATATAATTTCTCCATCTTACATATCTGATTTGTTCTTTCTACCCAATCCTCCTCTCTCGGTATCTCTGGTCTATGCCAAAACCTAGGAATCAGACCTTTAGCCGCGTTCAAGTAATGCCATACACCAGAGTCTTTATATCTATTTACTGGTAGATCTGTACTATGTAATAGACACACCTCAGGGTTCAATCCTATTTTTATCCCAGTGATTATCGAAATTAATTGGACTATTTTCTCCCAGAAGGTTTGTATCATTGGGCACTCCCACCATAGATGATATAAGGTACCTATTCTTCCACATCCCCTCCAACACTCTAAAACCTTTCCCCCATTCATCTTGTGTTCCACGTTTGGTGCAATGTGCCATCTCGATAAACATTTATAATTTACCTCCACCTCTCTCATACTTATATTTTCGTGTATCAACCTATATATTTTCCCTTGTTTTTCCTCATCTATCTCTAGTTCCAAGTCTCTTTCCCATTTTGCTATGTACAGTGGCTTTGTGTGTGTGACTAACTCGGTGAGAATCTTATATACCTTAGCTGTGCCCCGTTTCCCATCTCCGCGTGCGTCTAACAACCTCTCAAACGGATTCCAATCCCTTCTCATTCTCAAAGGTTTCGGAAGATTTCTAACAAAGAGTTTTAATTGGTGATATCTCCATTCATCTATTTTAATAAAAAGTTCTCTTTTATCTGTTTTCAAGTCCTTAAGTGTTCTCAACTGCTGTCCATCCATTATATCTCTCAGTTGAATATCCTCTTTTTTGAACCATTTTCCTATACTCTCTTCCCTACCTGGGGGAAAAAAATCTGTGTTCCTAAGTGATATTAATTGTGAATTGAAATCCCATTTCCTATATTTGTGCAAATTATCCCACACCTTAAAAGTATTTACTGTGAAAACACTCGTGGAATCTTTTAAACCTCTATACTTTGCTGGGACCCATATATTTTTACTCAGGGTAGATCCGCTTAATTCATTTTCAATCTTAACCCACCTTTTCCCCTCTGGGTTGTGTGTCCAATCGTACATTCTCGCTAAGATTACAGCTCTATAGTACCTCTTTATGTCTGGCATTCCCAATCCTCCCTTCTCCTTATTTCTACTCAGTAGGTCGTATGATATTCTAGGTTTTTTATTTTTCCATATATATCTTGTTAGCATCTTTTTTATTACTTTAAAGAATGCCTCCGGGATTTTAACTGGGACCATCTGAAATTTATATAAGATTTTAGGTACAATTACCATTTTTATCAGATTTATACGCCCTATCCAAGACGGGTTATCTCTTCCCAATTTCCTTAATTCCTCCTTGATCTCATTTAAGAGTGGAATATAGTTTAACTTATATAAATTCGTATAAGAAGCAGATAATTTATCCCCTAAATACTTTATCTCTCTATTTTTCCATATAAAAGGGAATTCTTTTTGTATTTTTTCTTTTTCGCTACTTGGGAGATTAACATTTAAAATCTCAGTTTTTGATGGATTAATTTTCAGGTTTGCTAGCTCCCCATATTCCTTTAAGCTCTTCATTAAGTTGGGAAGTGTTATCATCGGATTTCCCACATAAAACAGCAGGTTGTCAGCGAAAGCTGCCACTTTATGTTCTTCACCTCCTATCTTCACCCCTGTTATATCTATATTCTTCCTAATTGTTGCCAGCAAAGGTTCCAGCGACAGAACATACAGCAATGGGGACAGTGGACATCCCTGTCTAGTTCCATTTGACATTCCTATAGTATCTGACTTCTCCCCATTAACCACTATTACCGCGGAAGGCTCTCTGTACAGCTTTCCTATCCACTCTCTCATTCTTGCTCCCACTCCTAAAGTCTCCAGGGTATCCATCATAAAGCTCCAGTTTACTCTATCAAATGCTTTTTCAGCATCAATCGAAAGCACCACTACCGGAGTTTTCCCCTTCTTGGCCTTCTGGATAAGCAACAGAGATCTTAAACCGTTGTCTCTACCCTCTCTTCCTGGCACAAATCCCACCTGATCTGGATGGATCCAATCTGGCATTAGATCTTTTAATCTATTTGCTAAGACCTTTGCATATAACTTTGTGTCGATGTTCAGAAGTGATATTGGTCTATAACTAGAGCATTGAGAAGCATCCTTCCCCTCCTTTTGGATTAATACCACATGGGCCTGTAAAGATTCCTGTCTCATCTCCATCTCTCCTCCCAGGGCATTCATATATTCCTCCATTTTTGGTAGTAACAAGTCACTATATTTTTTATAGTACCTCACTGTATAACCATCTGGGCCTGGACTTTTCCCCTTTATGGTACTTTTTAATGCACTTTTTATTTCTTCCTATGTTATTTCCATATCTAGGGAATTCAATAGATCCTCACTTAACTTCGGTAATCCTGCGTTTTTAAGATACGCTCTTCTTTTTTCTCTACTCTCTTTACCACCTATATTGACTAGGTCTTGAGGGGCAATATTATACAACTTACTATAGTATTCTTTGAACACTCTAGTGATCTCTTTGGTAGAATAAACCATTTCTCCTTTAGGAGTCCTTATTTTTTCTACATAATTTCTGTTTTTCTTTTCCCTCAAAGCTCTCATCAAATATCTACCTGGCCTATCTGCCCATCTATATCTCTCACTAGCAACTTTATTAAAGATTCTTCTCTTCTCCTCCTCCAACAATAACCCTAGTTCTTCTCTCTTTTTTACCATCTTCTGTCTTATCTCATCTGTTCTTTTAATTTTATGTATCTGCTCCAGTTCACTTATTTCTCTTAACAGTCCAGTGAGTTTCTCTCTTCTTTCCCTTTTCTTTTTTGCCCCAATCGCAATCAGTATACCTCTTATATAGGCCTTATGGGTCTCCCACACTGTGGCCACCGACACCTCCCCTGTCTCATTCTCCTGAAAAAATCTTTCGATTTCTACTCTAATTTTCCGGTCGACCTCCTGATCTAGAAGGAGAGCCTCATTCAACTTCCATCCTGTCCCTCCTGACAAACATCTCCCCCACCTCAGTTTCAATGTAACCGGAGCATGATCAGAGATAGAAATCTCTTCAATTTCTATTTTGTCCACCCTATCTATGAGTTGGTGGTCAACTAATATGTAGTCCAGTCTGGAATACATCCCGTGGGCATTAGAAAAGTATGTGTAATTTCTCTCTTTTCCATGTGTCACCCTCCAAATATCCACCAATTGAAACTCATACAACACGCCCTTCAGATTTTTCAAAGCTCTACCTCCCTCTCTCTGCACAGATGATGTCGTGTCCATTTGTGGGTCCATGCAAAAATTCAAATCCCCCGCCACTATCAGAAGACCCTCCTTGAATGCCATCAATTTTCTCAAAACTCCCTTCAGGTATACCTCCGGTCTCTTATTTGGGCAATAAATCTCTTCAGGGAAGCCTACCCCACCCTCACCTAACGGCCATCCTCCCTCATTCCTCCCACCACTTCATCCCCCTCAGCCACTTCCTACTGTACCTTTACCCCCTCCCTCCTAGATTGTAAGCTCGTAAGAGTAGGGCCCTCTTACCCCTCGTACGTTGTTTGTTGTTGTTGTACTGTGCCATGTATTGTCCCCCCTATTGTACAGCGCTGAGCAAACCCTTTGGCGCTATATAAACTCGTAGTAATAATAATAATAATAATAATAAATATTCACAATAGTACATTTCTGTTCTTGTAATCTACCCTTCAAAAATAGAAATCTCCCCTCCGGGTCTGTTACTCTATCTTCAATCTCCCACCTTATATTCTTTGCAAACCCTATTGCTACACCCTTAGCTCTTTTAATCGGGGAATCAGCACAGAACCATGTTGGATAATTTCTTGAGTACAGCTTTACATTTGATTTAATTTCTAAGTGAGTCTCCTGCAAAAAAACCACTGAAGCCTCTCTGTGCTGCAACTCCTTGAAAACTTTAAACCTCTTCCCTGGGCAGTTCAAACCTTTTACATTATATGTTAAAAATCACAGGTTTTCCATCAGTCTTGTATCGATTTATTCTTATTCCCCACTCTAGCGTGCAGAGGCTTAACCCTAAGACCCCCCCTAACCCTCTTATCATATCCCTCCCCCCCACTCCCCCTAGTCACCCTCCCACTCTCACCCCTCCTACTTACTCCACCCCCCCGCCCCCCCATTTAGGCCTTCAAGCTGTCTATCAATCATTTGTGGTAATGAACCCACCTTTGATTTTTATACCTGGGGATTGAACTCCTCCCATGTACGACTTTCCCCCCCTCCAACCACCACGGTTTCCCACGCTTGCTTTGTTTCTTTATCCTTAGCGGTGCAATTTAGAGAGAAAGTTAGGGAAAAAAAAAAACTCACACTCTCCCAACTAACTCCTCGCTACCCCTCCCCTACCTACTTCCTGCCATGCTTCTTTTCCCCCAATACCTATTTCTATCTCTGTTTCCCACCCACTGATCCTCGTTCTCTGCAATTCCAGTCTGTCACAGAAGTCTCTTAAGTCCTCAGGAAATCTCAAATATGCTGTAACACCATTCTTCCATCCGATTAAACACTCTGGGTTACCCCATCTGTATTGCACATTCCTTGATCTCATCTGCTCTAACAGGGGCCTCAGAGCTCTTCTTCTCCACAAAGTCTCGTGCGATAAGTCCGCAAAAATCTGGAAATTTATATCTCCATACTGAATAGTTGTTCTTCCTTTAGTCCTTCTCCAGATCTCTTCCTTATCTCCATATTTTTGCAACTGAACAATCACATCTCTTGATTTTTCCTTCGCATTAGCTTGTTGGAGCTTTCCTGCTCTAAAAACTCCATCCAGTTTAATTTCCTCTGTTTCAGGTCTGTTCATGATGGAATTTAACATTTTACAGACTATTTCTTGTAGTTCTCCCCCTTTCAGGATATCTGGGATTCCTCTTATCCTCAAGTTGCTTCTCCTGGACCTGTTCTCCTGTACTTCTGTTTTATACTGCAGTTGTTTCTGCATATTCCTCATCATAGCGGACCTTTTTTCTAAGTCTGTAATGTCTTGGGTATGTTTGTTAATTTTTCCCTCCATTTCTTCCGTTCTCATTAGCAGGTGCCCTAGATCCTGACGTATATTTGTCATTTCTTGCTTAATAGTTTTTTCCAGATCCTTAAACATTTCAGCCATCTCTTTTATTTGGCACTTGTAGATCTTTTACCAGGTCTATCCTCACGGAATTTTCTTTCCACTGTTGGTTACTACTTTCCAGGCCCAATGACAATCTAGAACTGTTCTCCAATGAGGTTTCCATTTCCCCTTTTTCATTTCCACTATTGGCCCTTTCTGGAGTCGCATTCCCCTGGGAGGTGTATTTTTTAATTGTACCCGTCTGGGACCCTTTAAGCCCACTTCCTTTAACACTTTTATTCTTCATATCTTCTGCACTGACTGTGCTCTTTAATCAGAGGGAAATTTTAAACTGTATATTGGGGTAATGATGTCAGACAGGCTCTGTCAATTTAACACTTCCTTTTCTTTTCCCACTTCTCACTTTCCAAATCCCCTGGGAATCCCCTTTTTCTCTTTATGGGCAATTTTAAAGTCCTTTCCCACAGGTCAGCAAGCTTAAACAATTATATGTGGTTCTTGTGTGTGGACTCACCCTTCTTCACCCACTCACCCAGTGGGTCGACTTAGATCCTCAGCCGTCCACTCATTACACCTGGCCAATGTCTCTGGGGGATTCCTGCAGGGTCTCCTATGAACTGTGGATGTGGGTCCTGTTCCTCTTTCCTCTCCTGTACGGTAGGATTGGGGTTTAAACCGGCGTCTCCGCTCTCCTGTCTGGGACCCGGCACTTGACAGGAAACCGGCCGGCGTCCCAGCTTCCCAGAGCTCCCTTGTGGCCAACCCACGTGCTCACTCCTCCTTACTCCATCTCCCCGGCAACCGAGCAGCTGATCGCGGGTCTCCGCAGCGCGATCACCTCCCTGAGCTCCGCTCCCGTCCCTTCAGAGCGCCGGCATCTCTCCCCCTGGAGACCTCCTTGCTCAGGTAGGTCTCCACAGGACTAAACAAAAGGGGGTTTCCGTGGTGGTCTGGCTTGGAGGGTGTCGGAGAGCACTCACATCGTGCTCTCCGGCGCCGCCATGGTTAGGCTCCTCCCCATCAGGAACTATTTTTTCATATGTTCTTTGATCCTATCTTTCAAAGCTTTGTCCTGCCCACATACAGGAGACCACGTGGGCATGATATAACATATACTACTCCCCTGGTGTGACAGGAAATAAAATCCCTAATCTTATATTCTTTTCCAGTTTTGGGATTAATAAAGGTTTTCCGTCTCCTATTATTGTTCTTGACCATTGTGCAACCTTAACAATTGCTGCATGTGTAAAAACCTTTCCCTTCAAAAAAGGTATATTCCAGATTCTTTGGGGGTTCCACAACATTATGCACCAACATGTCTTCCAATGTCGGTGCTTTCTTATATATAAACCTTGGTAGGTTGGGAATATGTTCTTTTAAATATTTATCATGATGGAGGATAGGACAGTGTCTCCTTATTATACATTCAACTTGTTTATATTGTAGGTTGCAATCCATAACTACTGTCAGACCCATATTATTCTGCTCCTTTACCTTATCCTCTAATAATAATGTACTATCCATTTCTCTTACTAACTGTCTTTCCTTATTTAAATGCTCCATATCATATCCCTTTTGAGTAAATATATTAATTAATTTATCTGTTTGATGTTCAAAATCCTCATTGTGGGTGTAGTTTTTTTATCCTCATAAATTGTCAGTTCGGGATATTGACTAACCATGGTTTACTTTCATTAGTTTAATATCTAGAAAATGAACACTTACTGTACTACTCTCTACTGACAATTAAATACTCCTATTACTGTTGTTCAGAAATTACATTGTAGAGAAGGTTTATTGATGATCTTTGATATCTAAAACTTACTCCTCCTCCCATTTGGCCATGTATATATTGGCTATACTGGGAGCAAACTTTGCTTCCATAGCCACTCCTGCTATTTGTAAATAATGTTTTCCATTATACCAGAAGTAACTGTGTTTAAGACAAAAATCAAGACTTTTCAGGATGAATTTGTGTTTAGATGTCATCTTCTCATTTTTATTTAATATCCATTTTACCGCCTCCATTGCTCCATCATGATCTATATTTGTGTATAATGATGCCACATCTGCAGACACCATTATAGTATTCTCAGTAACTTCCAATGACTGTAAAAGTTGTAATATATGCTTGGTGTCTTTTAAATATGCCTGTGTATCCTGCATCAGGGGTTGCAGGAAGAAATCAATATATTCCCCCAATCTTGATGCAAGGAAATCTATACCATTAGTAATAGGTCTTCCTGGTGGATTAACACTATCTTTGTGTATTTTTGGGATATAATATATGACTGGAATCTTACATACTGATGGGAGCAAATACCTCTCCTCGTGTTTATTTAAAACACCCTATTTTACTCCATACCTAACAATCGTTTCCAAGTCCCTTTTATAAAGTTTACTGGGATTATTTTGCCAATATCTCATAAGCGTTGTTATCACTTAGCAGCTTTTCCATTTCGGTGGTATATCGTTCCTTGGATAAAACCACAATCCCCCCACCCTTATCTGCTGACCGAATAAGCTCCTTCCTTTTTTCTAATGACTTAATCCCTTTCCTAATATGCCTCTTGTCGAATTGGTTCCTTAAAGGTATTTTCTCTAAATCTTCTATAACCAGTCTTTTGAACATATCATCATATCTATTATCATTTATCTTCGGACAAAACAGACTGATTTTTAAGATCGGAGTGCATCCCTAATATCTGTGGACTCTCCCCTTCCTTTGGATTCTGTGCATACAATTTTTTAATATTAAGTTTTCTAATTAATTTTTTAATACCTTTATAGGTTTCAAATTTATTCAATCCCTTCCTAGGGGAATATTTAAGTCCTCTATCTAGTTCCTCTATCTCTTCCTCAAACAGGGGTATGCCACTAAGATTATAAATCCCTTCCCCTAATACTCTTGTCTTCTTTTTTTTTTGCTGCTGCTGGATCCTCCCTCCTCTCTTTTTTCCTCTTCTCTGTGTCTTCCCGGAATATTGGGTCCCCATCTTGGACCTAAAAAAGGTCTCAGTAAATGGGGTTTGGGAGAGATATATCCATTATATGTCCATTTAATAGGCGCAAGCCATTTTTGACCAAACTTAATTGTGCGGTCAAAATTTTCAGATGAGGGTACAACTGGTGTCGGTGTTGGTGAAGGCACATTGTATATGTCAAAAGGAAGATTTGAATGGCACAATTCATCATTATATATTGAAAGAATCACGATATGGAGATGGACTTTTTTATTTAGTAGCTTTTTGTTTGTATTTATATAACTTTTTCACATTGGAATTCTATATACATTATTGGTAAACATTAAGAGAAGCACGGTACGATCATTTATGTTTTCTATATTTAGCACATTTTTATGAGTATGTGTGAGCGACTTTTCAAATTTTTTTCAAATTTAATTTATATTGTTTTTGTGATTGCTTGCAGGTTTTCACATTTATATTATTAATATTATCCTTACATTCCTAACACATTACCTAGTCCTCAGTATAGATACTGTATCCAGCATGATATTTTTCCCCATTGAGATCTGATGTGTTTTCAAAGTGTTCCTTTATTTGTTTGAGCAGTGTAGAAAAGCACATTCACAGTGCATATGGACTTTAGCAACCTTCCACATCTTCATACACATTATGATGATATCTCCAATAGCAACCCAATGTCCTAATGGCAATAAACATGCAGCAGCATGCCATAAATCCCTGGTGGTTGCCCCAGGTACTTGGTGCTGTGATCATCAACACCACAGCAGCATCTCACCCCACGGCCTGCCACCTGTCTCGACAGGCCCCTTCCACAATTCACTCTGCCCAGAAGGGGATCTGTCCACTGATCGCCTGCTGATCAAAGCAGAGTGGGCAAATGACAGGTCTGTGTCTGCTTAGTTTATGCAGAGCTGACACGGACACAGCCTGCTCTGCTTTATGGGCAGCAGGGAGTAAACAGAATGGCTGTTCATTTACATCTGACTGCCATCCAATCCCACTAACTACAGTGGTGATCGAAAGTTTGGGCACCCTAGCAAAAAATTTGTATTAATGTGCATAAAGAAGCCAAGGAAAGATGGAAAAATCTCCAAAAGGCATCACATTACAGATTAGACATTCTTATAATATGTCAACAAAAGTTAGATTTTATTTCCATCATTTACACTTTCAAAATAACAGAAAACAAAAAAATGGCGCCTGCAAAAGTTTGGGCACCCTGCAGAATTTATAGCATGCACTGCCCCCTTTGCCAAGCTGAGACCTGCCAGTGTCATTGATTGTTCTCAATCATCATCTGGGAAGACCAGGTGATGTCAATCTCAAAGGTTTTAAATGCCCAGACTCATCTGACCTTGCCCCAACAATCAGCACCATGGGTTCTTCTAAGCAGTTGTCTAGAAAACTGAAACTGAAAATAGTTGACGCTCACAAAGCTGGAGAAGGCTATAAGAAGATAGCAAAGCGTTTTCAGATGTCAATATCCTCTGTTCGGAATGTAATTAAGAAATGGCAGTCATCAGGAACAGTGGAAGTTAAAGCGAGATCTGGAAGACCAAGAAAAATATCAGACAGAACAGCTCGCAGTATTATGAGAAAAACAATTCAAAACCAACGTTTGACTGCACGATCCCTCCAGAAAGATCTGGCAGACACTGGAGTTGTGGTACACTATTCCACTATAAAGAGATACTTGTACAAATATGGTCTTCATGGAAGAGTCATCAGAAGAAAACCTCTTCTACATCCTCACCACAAAAACCATCGTTTGAACTTTGCAAATGAACATATAGACAAGCCTGATGCATTTTGGAAACAAGTTCTGTGGACCGATGAGGTTAAAATTGAACTTTTTGGCCGGAATGAGCAAAGGTACGTTTGGAGAAGAAGGGGCACAGAATTTCATGAAAAGAACCTCTGTCCAACTGTTAAGCATGGGGTTGGATCAATCATGCTTTGGGGTTGTGTTGCAGTCAGTGGCACAGGGAACATCTCACGAGTAGAAGGAAAAATGGATTCAATAAAATTTCAGCAAACTTTGGATGGTAACTTGATGCCATCTGTGAAAAAGCTGAAGTTAAAGAGAGGATGGCTTCTACAAATGGATAATGATCCTAAACACACCTCGAAATCCACGGGGGATTACATCAAGAGGTGTAAACTGAAGGTTTTGCCATGGCCTTCACAATCTCCTGACCTCAACATAATTGAAAATCTATGGATAGACCTTAAAAGAGCAGTGCGTGACAGCCCAGAAATCTCAAAGAACTGGAAGACTTTTGTAAGGAAGAATGGGCAAAGATACCTCAAACAAGAATTGAAAGACTCTTGGCTGGCTACAAAAAGCGTTTACAAGCTGTGATACTTGCCAAAGGGGGCAGTACAAGATATTAACTCTGCAGGGTGCCCAAACTTTTGCAGACGCCATTTTTTTGTTTTCTGTTATTTTGAAAGTGTAAATGATGGAAATAAAATCTAACTTTTGTTGACATATTATAAGAATGTCTAATCTGTAATTTGATGCCTTTTGGAGATTTTTCCATCTTTCCTTGGCTTCTTTATGCACATTAATACAAATTTTTATCTGGCGTGCCCAAACTTTCGATCCCCACTGTAGATGGAGGGGGACAGGTCCCCCTCCACTTTTTATTTTTAGTTGAACAAATTAGATTGGAGATAGGCAGGTGTATACAGACACAAGAAAAAGAGAGGAAGGTCTGAAGAAGGAGCCTACTGAGCATGCTCTGAAACACGTTACCGCCCTCTTCACCTCCTACATCTGACTCTGCTCTCCAAGCCTCATTTTTATACACAGACACATCCTAGTTTATACTTCCTGATCCTATAGACCAGCCTTTCTCAACCAGGGTGCCTTGAGGTTTTTTCAAGGGTGCCTCAGCAAAATGTCTAAAAATTGCCCAAAAATTGTATTCAAGCCAGCACGTGGAACAAGCCTGCCTTTTAGTTACACCATGCCACAGGTTTTCTTTGTGCACCATTACAACCTTCTAGCCAACAGCGTCCTGACAACCAATGACATCATCAGTTAAGGAGGATGTCAACTGCCTTCACAGCAACCTAGTTTGACCCTCCCGTGTCCCTCTCCATCAATGCTGGGGTCACATTAGCTCAGTGATGGATAAAAACTGAGGGAGAAGAGAAACACTGGAATACTACTCAGTACCAGTGTGCAAAAGTGTATTTGCTTTGGAAGAATAAATCACCTCTAATGTTGGGTGTCCTATGTGTGTGTATGTTGCTGTGTTATATAAAACTATTAGAATAGTTTTTCACGTTTTAGAATGGGGTGCCTCAGGACTGTCCATAATTTTAAAGGGTGCCTCAGGACTGTCTATAATTTTAAAGGGTGCCTTAACTGAAAAAAGGTTGAGAAACATTGCTATAGACTGATTTTAAAACAAATTGTAGTGAGCGCTCTTAGATAAATGCAGCAGCTTGCACTCCAGGTAACCACAATACCTTTAAAATATGTATATATAAATGTAAATAATAACAGTGCAGCGCTCAAAATGAATTTAAAGGTAATATAAAGTCAATGCGATATCCGCGGTGCTGTCTGGATTTGATGAAAACTTCCAGAATTTTACTGCTTCAAATAATAGCAATGCGCACTCACCAGAAACGCATGGATTATGCGCATGTAGGAATAATCATTCCAGATGTCAGATCCATTGAAGACCAGGTGGTGGGCATCCCTCTCACGGTGGGTCATCAAGGACTCCAAATCAGGTCCAGAGGTCCCCCTTAAGGTCAGTCAGGTAATCCACACTGATGGTAATGATCCCTCCTCTGGATGGTATAGGCACCTTTTCTGTGGGGGTAATAGCTCCACATAGGAGCCCCAGAAAACTGAGACTGAGCTGCTGCTGGACAGCTGGATGTCTCACCTGTATCTGAACACACCACTTGATGAGTCTTTTTAACTATTTATCTTGTAAGTGAAATTTATCTATTGTTCACTAATAAATAATCTATACTGCACTTAGAGGCGCCTTCCTCTCTCTTTCATGTTTACTGCGTTAGTTATATAGTTACATAGTTAGTCTGGCTGAAAAAAGACAAAAGTTCATCCAGTTCAACCGTTAAAAAAAAAAAAAAGTTATAATCCTATACCCACAGTTGATCCAGATGGCAATCGGTTATTCCCTGGATCAACTTTACATATAAATGTTAGTATCCAGTTATATTCTGTGTATCTAAGAAAGAATCCAGACCTTTATACATGTTGATCATATCCCCCATTAATCTCCTCTTTTCAAGAGAGAATAAATTCAGTTCCTCTAATCCTTCTCCATAACTAAGTTCCTCCATGCCTCGTATCAGTTCGGTTGCCCTTCTCTGTACTTTCTCCAGTTCCCCAATGTTCTTTTTATGAATTGGTGCCAAAACTGAACTGCATATTCCAGATGAGGTCTTACTAATGATTTGTACAGGGGTAAAATGATATCTCTCTCAATGGAGTCTATACCTCTTTTAATACAAGAAAGGATTTTGCTTGCTTTAGAAACTGCAGCTTGGCATGCCATTATTAAGCTTGCGATATACCAGAACTCCCAGATCCTTCTCCACCATTGATTCTCTCAGTTGTACTCCTCCAGGTATGTATGATGCATGCATATTCTTGGCCCCAAGAGCATAACCTTATATTTATCAACATTAAACCTCATTTACCACATAGTTGCCCCATTAAACAGTGCATTGAGGTCAGCTTGTAAATTGAAGACATCCTGTAAGGACGTTATTCCACTGCACAGCTTGGTGTCATCTGCAAAGACTGAAATGGGATTTTTAATCCCAGACTCTATATCGTTTATAAATATATTAAAAAGTAAGGGTCCCAACACTGAACCTTGGGGTACACCACTGACAACCCTACACCATTCAGAGTATGAATCATTAACCGCTACTCTCTGAATACAATCTTTTAGCCAGTTTTCTATCCATTTATATACCGATTATTCCAAGCTGTAGACTCTACCTTACACATTAGCCGTATGTGGGGAACTATGTCAAACGCATTTGCAAAATCCAAGTATACCACGTCCACCGCCACCCCTCTATTCAAGGTTTTGCTCACTTCCTCATAAAAAGAAATCAGATTTGCTTGACAACTTCTGTCTTTCATGAATCCATGCTGTCTGTTGTTTAAAATATTTTTTTCCAGCAAGAACTCATCTATGTGGTCTTTTATTAAACTCTTCAGTATCTTCCCAACTATAGAAGTTAAACTAACAGCTCTATAATTACTTGGTAAATATTCTGACCCCTTTTTAAATATTGGCACCACATTGGCCTTACGCCAATCCAGAGATACTATGCCAGTCATTAAAGAGTCCCTAAAAATTAGAAACAATGGCTTTAAAATGACAGAGCTCAATTCTTTAAGGACCCGTGGGTGTATGCCATCCGGTCCAGGTGCTTTATTCACCTTTATTCTGTCTAAATATTTTTGGATCATATCAATTGTGAGCCAATGTGGATCATCTGGAGCTGTCAGTACCATGCCCATTATAGACAAGAGCTCCCCCATGCTCCTTAGAGCCTTGCTTCCACTCTAAGAAGAGCTGCCTCAGTGTTACTGCTCCTATCCATCCCTGATATCCATCTGGCACCTTTATCCTACAGCTACAGAGGTTGGGCTCTAACAAGCGCACCCTATATAATATACATTTTCTGTAAACAGACACAAGTTTCTTTACACATAATGGTCCATGGGTGTGAATTGAAGGTCCAATCAGGTCCGCCTGAAAAACTGACAGGCAGACCCGATCGGACCCTTTGTGTGAAAGAGAACCTAGTAAATTTCAGAGCCGAGGAAAGCTACACCCATTGCCAAGTATCCCAGATCTGCAGTGCCAGTCTCATTTTCTGGACAGCTGTCCTGCAGCGGCTTTGTCCTGACTTATGTCTCAGAATCAAAGTCATATGTGTGGTGGCAGTACTGTACATCTCTGGGCAAAATGAGTCATCAGGGATTGCTTAGACACCTGATATTTCACCAAAGCCCACGAACAGCGCTGTTAAAAAAAATTATAAAAAATAAAATAAAAAACTACTGACACCGTCCACTGCCCTACTTACACCAAGCTCTGTGCTACCGACACTGTCCTGTTCAAGATGGGGGGGACACCAAACTAAGTCTTTGCCCCGAGTGAAAGAATGTCTAGCTTCGCCACCTAGCATAGTAAGCATGTTCAATGCTCTTGCACTTATTTGTCTTCGCAGATAGACCTACAAGGTTCTGGCTTTTCACAATGTCTTTGTGGATTTTACATCTCCACATACACACAGAACCTACCTCTAAGAGCCCCTTGCAAAGCACAGTATCTGGGGCATTATCGTTATTTGGATTATCAGGTGTTTGGGCATATATATTTATAAAGTTGCAACTAAATTTATGGTAGTAATAGGTATTAACATAAGGAAATTTATTTATATAGTAAACATTGTTTATAGTGTGCTTTAAAATTTGGAAGATGTAAGGCAAGACAAAACGTATTTACCAAGTTAGGAATCTCCAAAATTATCAGATGTATTTTGTTGCCTTATCTAAAAAGGCGTAGTAAGTTTTTAAACAGATGTATAAAACACCATCCCCTAAAAATCTGATAAATGTTTCTAGTAAATGTATAAAAATATAACTATACAACACAAAATGTTATCAGAACAAACTTTTATCACAGGATTTTGTGTTATAGCTAAGACAGAATGTGCTGATGTACTCACAGAGATCACTGTGGTATGTGGCTGTGGGAGCTTGCTCTTTTATAACCCTAGTCTGTGACTGATGACTAGCACACCCACAATGGTATCCATAAATATCTGCCTATGACCCCTAATTATCTGAGAATAACCTAATTATCTGCATAATCACAGCTCCCGTGATTTATGACTTACACCCATATGCTGGTAGCTCACTATACTTAATGTATCACAGGTTAATTGTCTGCTGCCCTTTAAGTCCATTCAAAATCTTGCATTCTAGTTGATGTGCCAAATGTATAAACAATTTGATATACACCTTTAAAGACATTTGTACTTTTTGTTATACAGTCATGGCCGAAATTGTTGGCACCCTTGATATTTTTCCTGAAAATCAAGTATTTCACACAAAAAAGGTATTGCATTAACACATGTTTTGCTATACACATGTTTATTCCCTTTGTATGTATTGGAACAAATATAAAACAGAGGCAGAAAAGCAAATATGACATAATGTCACACAAAACCCCAAAAATGGGCTGGACAAAAGTATTGGCACCCTTAACTTAATATTTGGTTGCACACCCTTTGGAAAACATAACTGAAATCAGTCGCTTCCTATAACCATCAATAAGCTTCTGACACCTCTCACCCGGAATTTTGGACCACTCTTCCTTTGCAAACAGCTCCAGGTCTCTCTTATTGGAAGGACACCTTTTCCCAACAGCAATTTTAAGATCTCTCCACAGGTGTTCAATGGGATTTAGATCTGGGCTCATTGCTGGCCACTTCAGAACTCTCCAGCGCTTCTTTGCCATCCATTTCTGAGTGCTTTTTGACGTATGTTTGGGGTCATTGTCCTGCTGGAAGACCCAGGATCTTGGACGCAAACCCAGCTTTCTGACACTGGGCCCTACAGTGCGACCCAAAATCCTTTGGTAATCCTCAGATTTCATGATGCCTTGCACACAGTCAAGGCACCCAGTGCCAGAGGCAGCAAAACAACCCCAAAACATCATTGAACCTCCACCATATTTTACCGTAGGTACTGTGTTTTGTTCTTTGTAGGCCTCATTCCGTTTTCGGTAAACAGTAGAATGATGTGCTTTACCGAAAAGCTCTATCTTGGTCTCATCTGTCCACAAGACGTTTTCCCAGAAGGCTTTTGGCTTACTCAAGTACATTTTGGCAAACTGTAGTCTTGCTTTTTTATGTCTCTGTGTCAGCAGTGGGGTCCTCCTGGGTCTCCTGCCATAGCGTTTCATTTCATTTAAATGTCGACGGATAGTTCGCGCTGACACTGATGCTCCCTGAGCCTGCAGGACAGCTTGAATGTCTTTGGAACATGTTTGGGGCTGCTTATCCACCATCCGGACTATTCTGCGTTGCAATCTTTCATCAATTTTCCTCATCCGTCCACGACCAGGGAGATTAGCTACAGTGCCATGGGTTGCAAACTTCTTGATAATGTTGCGCACTGTGGACAAAGGCAAATCTAGTTCTCTGGAGATGGACTTGTAACCTTGAGATTGTTGATATTTTGCCACAATTTTGGTTCTCAGGTCCTCAGACAGTTCTCGTCTCCTCTTTCTGTTGTCCATGCTTAGTGTGGCACAGACAGACACACAATGCAAAGGTTAAGTGAACGTCTCTCCTTTTTATCTGCTTTCAGGTGTGATTTCTATATTGCCCACACCTGTTACTTGCCCCAGGTGAGTTTACAGGAGCATCACATGCTTGTAACATTCTTATTTATCCGCAGTTGTGAAAGGGTGCCAATACTTTTGTCCAGCCCATTTTTGGAGGTTTGTGTGACATTATGTCGAATTTGCTTTCTTTCCTCCCTTTTTTTGTTTTGTCCCAATACACACAAAGGGAATAAACATGTGTATAGCAAAACATGTGTTAATGCAATACGTTTCGTGAGAAATACATGATTTCCTGGAGAAATATCAAGGGTGCCAACAATTTCGGCCATGACTGTACATAAATCTTGATGTATTTACTTTCAGCAGTGATATGGGATAGCTTGGGAACATCAGCCAGCCAAACTGGTAAAAGCCTTTTATTTTGAAAAACAAACAAAACAGCTTTCTTTAGCAAAACTCGTAAACCGTCCAAAGTTGTGGCAAAACGGAATTACATAGCAGGCTCACCATCAACCTCTTGATCCCACACTGGGGTTAGGGTTCCTCCTTGTTAAGGGTGGCGAGAAGGCCACATGGGTTCAACAACCAGCCTACCAGTTTTCCAGAGAGCTCCTATTTGTTTCCAATTTGTTTTACAGAGCATAGACATGTTTTATACAGTTTTATAAGTCTGGCCCTTAGCTAAATAAAGCAATATACTATATAATGCCCATGGTATGTGTTCATGATATGATATCATATGATATCAAATAATTTAGTTTTAAGTGATGTTTTTTCTTCGGAAAACACATCATTCTCTGTTGAAAACCTATGGCTCTCAAAAATATACAGGTATTATGTTTACACAATATAATCAAAATCCAGTGATATTCTTATTGCCCATGCTCACAATATAAAATTCTGGTTTTGTATAGTTTAGCAACATGGAACATGGAAAAACACCAGCTAAAATACTGTATGTTTCATATGATGGTCCGAATTCACGTGTGAATTTTTTTCATTATTAATTATAAACAAATAATATTTATCTTCTGTTATTTCTGAAGTTAGAGTTTGTGAAATGCACTATCATGTTAATGATGTATGGTGTAGGCTCTTTCCATTTTCCTCAGCTTGGAGGTTGCCAGTTTTCACCAGTAAAAAATGGGAACCGGGTTCTTGTTAAGTACAAAGCAAAAACATGTGTACACTTTCATAACTTACTCAGATCTATGGGTAATTCTCTAAGAGCATTGTATCTGAAATGTGCACAAGGGCTATATATTCCCTTATTGCTGATGTATTCTGAGGTTTGAGTTGAAAAGGCCTTGCTGATATTTGTTGTCCATCCAAGCATAGTGCTGCATGGCTTATGTTTTATTGGTGGAAACATAAAGGGTTTCTGTGAGAGTTACCGCTGAAAGCATCATTATCCTGAAAACCTAGTATTACAGTCTTGGGACCTTGACCTAGAAAGGGATTCTCAAGATTTGTAATCTGAGAGTCAGCGGGAATGCTGTACACTTTAAGATACGTTCTGTCAATGGTGTATTTTGCAGTTGTTGTCAGTAACCCATTTTGATACCAATTGAGACTTGCTCTCTTTCAGCATAGAGTGATGCATGTAAGATCGCAACTTTCTAGTGTTCAGCATCTCTGGATATCATGCAAAAAGTGTCTTTATTTCTGGATAATTTAATCTTGAAGTCTAGACTGTTCATTTTGAGTTTGGGCTGACTAAAGTCATTTTCAAAGATAGGTAACAGTAAGATCTAGATCCTTACAAATTGTTGACCCTAATAGCTTTTGTTAAATCCTTAATTTTGTCCAGCAGGAGCACTGTCGTGCTGATTACCTGCTGAGTGTTTATAGAATAAACCAGCTGTACACTGTAATGACAGCGTCTATGAGTTGTACTTCAGAATGGTTTTAATACACACTCTATAAGTATATAGGTTGTAAAATGAGTCTGCCTCCCAAAGACACATCCACTTGATTGAAGAGTCTGGCTATAGAATAACTAGTATACTGTATGTGGAGTATATAAAAGCATGGTATTTAGATCATAATATTTACTACTCCCTGTTATAAATAATACCAGTGGTGCATTGTCTGTCCTCGTAGCTATGGGCTATACCTCTACATATAGATTTTTTTCTTTTTTATATTTTATTTGAATTTTTTCAGAATAAAGTAGAAAACATTTTTCCACCTGTAATTACAAGAGAGGATTGGATTGATAAAGACATCCAAAAACGTCAGACTCCAGCTTACCAATAAGTACAGAGCAACATTAACAATGCGTCCACAGAATTGCCAACATTGCCATTGAGTATAAGGCACTCCATGTAAGTTAAAGTGTTACTAAACCCACAACAGTAAAATCAGTCTGCATATGCAGTAAAGCATGCTTGTCATACGCACTGTGGAACCTAAGGGGCTAGTCCTCTGTATTGTGTAAAAAGGCTGTTTGATCCTTTCTTCTCTGCCCCGCCTCTTGTTGAAATGACCACCTGATACAGAGTGAACCTATGGTCACATGCACAGGTTCAGTTTGGTGTGTATTGCTAGAAAGGTTTTTTTTTTTCTTGGGAGGGTGCATGTGATCAGCACAGGGCCAATCAGCACTCTCCAGA
Source organism: Staurois parvus (assembly GCF_062004578.1). Classification (NCBI taxonomy): domain Eukaryota; kingdom Metazoa; phylum Chordata; class Amphibia; order Anura; family Ranidae; genus Staurois; species Staurois parvus. The sequence continues at coordinate 10,159,282 of NW_028317818.1, forward strand.
CAAAGAGTCAGAGGTTTCACATCCTCCTAGAGCAGAAGGAAAACTCCTCCTACAAGCTTTAACCAGTGTTCTGCTGAAGTCACAAGATTGCTCTAACTGAGAAAGTATTTAGCAATTTATATTTACTAAAATAATTGCATTTCCATGTTCTGTGTACTGTGGGAGACCAGGTATAATAAATTCGGGGTCCTGGGTTTAGTAACACTTTAATATTTAAAGCCCTTGAACTATAAGTTGAACTAAACTGCATCTGAGCATCACAAACCAAAAAATATTTAATTACTTTTTAATATTCAAAGCAAACTCACCCATTCATTCCATACTTTGAAATCATTTTGAACCCCCCACAGCATTTCTGGTCATGGGGATCTTGAGTAAGGGCAGATTATTCATGTAGCTTATACCTTCTGGAATATATCTCCCCTTAGCTCAGACATGCATGCAGGCAGAAGGGTGTACTTATCTGAGAAAACCCCTTCTCCCCTCCTACACTCCTGAAGATTCCTGGGATGTGTGACATCATTTCGGCCTACGCCAGAAACCAAGAAGCAACTGAAAAAAAAAAAAGTTTTAAACAAGTAATTATAATATACATTCCTACTTATTTACTAATGCTAGCAACATAAGGATTAAAAATAGTCAATGTTGATTGACAGAGTAACATTTCCCTTTAAGGACATTACAGTACTAGGAGAACAGGAAAGTACAGATTACTTATAAACTATCAAGTTTACCCAAAGTTTCAAATATTTTTTGTAAATATTTGGTCTCATCGAGGGTTGTGCAGTAAGCTTACTGAAGTTAGCTTTTTTGAAATGTTCTTGGAATAACTTTAAAAATGATGTGCCTTTGTAGAGTATGGTTATCCATTTGCTTATTCAGTATTAGGATATTTAAAATTGCTGATAATAAAACATTGCACTGCTTTCTAGGCATTTTAGTCTGTGATGTTTATGTTAGGGGCCTATAACATACTCCCATAAGTATTTACTATTTTGTGCACTCTTATGGAGCTCCAGCCATAATACCTCTGCACATCACAGTTCTCGTCAGTAATATCATCCTGTAAATTCACTTTTAGATTGCTCTTAGTATACATGAATATCCCTTCACCTCTTCTGCCATTTCAGTCCTTCCAAAATAGAGTGTACCCCTTGATATTAGCAGTCAAGTCATGTAAGCTGTCCAACCAAGTTTCCGATATTCCCAGGAACGTCCAAGTGCCTCTGAACTAACAGAAGTTCTACTTTGTCAATTTTGTTTGCCAGGCTTCTTGCATTTGTAAACATACTTTTTAATTTTGTATTAGTCTGTAATATTCTATTATTAATAATTTTTGAGCTTTAACTAAATATCACTATAATTCTACTACTCTTGTTGTAATGGACTTAGGTGATGCAATTTCTCTGCCTCTAGTTTGAGTCCCACTACCTCCCCCCCCCCCCCATTCCACCAACTCTATTTCCTCCTTTCCTATAGACCCTTTCTTTCCATATTGCATATACAGTAGTTTTCTGATCTCTTCTTCCCAGATGCTGGTTTAACCACCTCCCGCCCAACCTATTCTAATAATACGGTCGGGAGCACCATTATCTTGGGTGGATGTCATATGATGTCCTCCTGTTCAGACGCAGCAGAAGACAGATAGTTGTGTCAGGCCGGCCCTAGTACCATGTGATCACTGTGACCAATCATCGCTGTGACCAATCACAATGATCACATGTCAGTTGTACACAATGGCTTTCATTCATAGCCATTCATTGTGTACTATTGTGATCTATGTGATTGGTCACAGTAATCACATGGTACAGTGCCAATCACATCAGACCTATACCATGTGATAGCTGTGGCCTGTCACAGCTATCACTGTTGTGCATAATGGCACATGAATGGATGCCATTCATAAAAATGATTGCTGACAATGATCATCACTGTAATACACAATCACAGTGTAATAAAAAAAACATATCTCCCCAGAGCAGTATAGTGTAACTATGGAGGCACTGTACTGCTCTGGTCACATGTACAAAAATTGTAAAAAAACAAAAAAACTAAACAAAAAAAAATTGGGAAAAAATATTTACCCTTTTTTTATATATACTGTCACCAGTCAGTGTCCCTGATGACTGCCACACCTGTTGTATGGTGACCCTGTACTTCTCTGGTGACAGTATATAAAAATTGTGTTTAAAAACAAATTTTATTTAAGTTCTTCATTTTCCAAAAAATTGTGACAAAATATTACAACTTCCAAAAACTCACCATGTTTCTTACAAAATACCTCGGACTATCTATTTTCCAAAACAGGGTAATTTGGGGTATTTGTACTGTCATGGAATTTTATGGCCTCAAGAAATGATAGGCAGTCAGTACTTCAGGACCGATCAATTTTCAAATATATATAAAAAAATAGTGCAGGCCTAAATAGATAATTCAAATAAATAAATAAAATCAAATAAGCAATATATATGAGCACACTTCAAAATACAGAAGAGGACTAACTGTGTAATTGAATACAGTATGCTCAAAAAAAACATAAAAATAAATGTAGATACATAGGATAAATATATATATATATTTATATATAATTGAATGGGGCAAAATAATCCATATTAGTGACTAAATAGTGCCCTTATAGTCCCAAAAGCTTCAATCGGTGCTTGTGATAACATAAGAAATGCGCACTCACCGGACGCGTAATAATAAAGCACGTTTATATATAATATCCTGGTGTCATCAAGGTAGTCATCTGGGCCAGTAGGTAGAGAAGGCTCCCTCTCAAGGTAAATGGGTCCTGGGACTTTAAATGTTGATGATCCAGTGTCCAGAGTTCCCCTTAAGGGATAGGTGGGTGCAGCTCACAATGGTTAACTGTAATTTAAATTTAAAGCGCCCCCGCTCACGTGCAAAGGTGAACACACAAGTTGGTCCCACATGTATACGTAAATGGAAATCACACCACACATGTGAGGTATTTCTTCAAACGTCAAAGCGAGATCAATAATTGTAGCACCAGACCTCCTCTGTAACTTGTAACCTGTAAAGGCTTATGAAGCATCCCCTATGAAGAATTTTAAATACCGAACTTTGGTGCTATTTCACGACTTTAAAGTGTGACATGTTTGGTATCTATTTACTAGACACAACACCATATTTTATATTTGACCAAAAATATATAATTTTGTGGTGTTCTCGGTAATTTTATAGAAAAAATACTGATACTGATTTTTACTTAAACAAAAAGTGTCAGAAGAAGGCCTGGTCTTAAAGTGGATAACGCCTGAAGGTACTCCTTAGATGTTGGGCCTCTCTATGTGGCTAGGCTGTGAAAAAGTCTCAGAAATGTGGTATCGCCTTACTCAGGAGGAGTAACAGGATGTGTTTTGGGGTGTAGTTGAAAGTATCCCTATGCCATGTGTGAGAAAGAACTTAATATGACATTTTTGTGAAAAAAACAAACAAATTTTATTTAATCTTGTGGGAAAAATGTACAACCTAAAAAAACTTGCCATGCCTTTTACTAAATACCTTGGACTGTCTACTTTCAAAAAATGGGTCATTTGGGGGTATACATAGTATACTGTCCTGCCATGTTAGGGCCTCAAGAAATGAGATCAGTTGAAATGAGACCAAATAATATGACCGATTTGGGTTATTTTACCAAAGAAATGTAGCAGTATGAATTTTGGTCAAAATTTATGAAATGAGAAATTACTGATTTGCAAAATTGTATAACAGAAACTAAAAAAAAATAATGCTTTTTCAAAATGTTCAGACGTTTTTTGTTTATAGCACAAAAAATTAAAAACCCAGTGGTAATTGAATATCACCAAAAGAAAGCTCTATTTGTCTAAAAAAAATCATAAAAATTTCATCTGGGTACAGTGTAATTATTCAAAGTTTGCAGCACTGAAAGCTGAAATTTGACCTGGGCAGGAAGGGGGTGAAAGTACCCAGTGTTGAGGTGGTTAAATACCACCAAAAGAAAGCTCTATCTATCTAAAACAATTATAAAAATCTCATTTGGGTACAGTGTTGCCATTCAAAGTGTGACAGTGCTGAAATCTGAAAATTGGTCTGGGCAGGAAGGGTGTGAAAGTGTCTGGTACTGAAATGGTTAAAATCTTCTCCAGTCATTCAGCCATTTTCTCCTCAAACAAAAATGCACCCTCCCCATTTAGATTTAGAGCATCCCTACAGTAGAGCTAGTAATCAACTAAAAAGTCCGTCAACGTCTGCAGGAATCCAAAACCCTCCCTGTTGAATCAGTTTCTCAGTCACTAGTTCAACTCCCAAAGCTCCTGCTACCTCTCTGGTATGGCTCATGACATAGGAGGTATTTCTGAAAACATTACCAGGAGGTCCTTTTCCTTAAATTGGTAAATAAGTCTCTGAAATATTTTTCTTAGGAAGATTCATCTTTCTCTAATTTTGCCATTTGTGTACCATGACATCTGGGTCTTCACAGCTCTACCCAACAATCTGACAACCCAGTTTGCAACATGACAAACACAGTAAACAGCAAACGGGTTGTGCAATCATGATCTTTGTGACAGATTACCCTTTCCACCCTTCAAATAATTAAGCCTCCTACCACCAGTGGATTGGGACATTCTGAGTGTCTACCTTCTAGGCCATTTAGGGGTCATCTCACATGATCCTGGATGTAGGAGTATTACACTTGTATATATTAACATCCAACATGTACTGTGGTAATAGGTCACCGCATTCATATGCAAATGTGCCTCTGTTAAAATATAGTATGTTTCTTTAGTAGATCAACATGTTTCTTTATACATTGCTTCTATATTTGAGGACATAAAAAGGCTGTACTGTTAACAACATATGCTTTTTTCACTGAAAGCATGTTTTGCATGATCTGTAACTCATGGTAATATGGACAATGTGCATAATGTGTAGCCACCTTCTGCTTCTGGGACAGATGAGAACAGTGCATTGCTTCATGCCCAAAGCAATGTGTTATACAAGAGCTTCCAATATTATATGTAAGTAAAGGATTGACCCTTACAAGTTGCATGTACCAATATTGTATAGAATAGGATTCATAATTTTAAATGCTATGATAAAGATTTTTTAAATATACTTTATTAATAATACAGCTGGAAATGAACAGCCAGGTCTTTTTCTGAGTCCCTGACAAGCACATTTATTATTCCAAGTGTGCTGGCTGAACCCCCCATAACTGCCAAGAGGCAGTATCATGCATAGCTGGCTAACTGTTTATTATTAATGTGTAGCGAACTGAAGAATAGGGAAATAGCAAACCTTGTCAAATTTTTCAGCACATTAGATCAAACAGATACAGCTGCCTCCTGATATGTTCATCCCAATGTCATATACCATACATAGCTGACCATATTGTTCATCAATTTCTTCCAGTATATGCCCACTTACATTTGAACAACTAATATCATGGAAACATAGGCTCCATTTAAAGATGTTTTACAAAGGATTGTGGCTTAATACATATGTTTATGCCAACCGTATAACGAATTATTAGGTAGAAACAAAGCCAAGACAAAAAAAAATTCTGTCATCCAGAGCTCCACAATAGTGGTGATCTGTTGCATCCACTTTTGTTTCTTCTCAATAAGACTGATAAAAGTATTGAAAAATATGAATCTACCTACAGGTGAAACTCGAAAAATTAGAATATCGTGCAAAAGTTTACTTATTTCAGTAATGCAACTTAAAGGTGAAACTAATATATGAGATAGACTCATTACATGCAAAGCAAGATAGTTCAAGCCGTGATTTGTCATAATTGTGATGATTATGGCTTACAGCTCATGAAAACCCCAAATCCACTATCTCAGAAAATTTGAATATTACATGCATTTAATAAAACAAGGATTGTACATAGAACAATATCGCACCTCTGAAAAGTATAAGCATGCATATGTACTCAGTACTTGGTTTGGGCCCCTTTTGCAGCAATTACTGCCTCAATGCTGCGTGGCATGGAAGCTATCAGCCTGTGGCACTGCTGAGGTGTTATGGAAAACCAGGATGCTTCAATAGCGGCCTTCAGCTCTTCTGCATTGTTCGGTCTCATGTCTCTCATCTTTCTCTTGCAATGCCCCATAGATCCTCTATGGGGTTCAGGTCAGGCGAGTTTGCTGGCCAATCAAGCACAGTAATCCCACGGTCATTGAACCAGGTTTTGGTGCTTTTGGCAGTGTGGGCAGGTGCCAAGTCCTACTGGAATATGAAGTCAGCATCCCCATAAAGCTCGTCTGCGGAAGGAAGCATGAAGTGCTCCAAAATCTCCTGGTAGACGGCTGCGCTGACCCTGGACTTAATGAAGCACAGTGGACCAACACCAGCAGATGACATGGCTCCCCAAATAAACACAGACTGTGGAAACTTCACACTGGACTTCAAGCATCTTGCAGTGTGTGCTTTTCCATTCTTCCTCCATACTCTGGGTCCTTGGTTTCCAAATGAGATGCAAAGGTTTCTCTCATCAGAAAAGAGGACTTTGGATCATGGAGCAACAGACCAGGTCTGTTTTTCTTTAGCCCAGGTAAGACGCTTCTAACGATATTTGTTGTTCAGGAGCGGCTTGACAAGAGGAATACGACATTTGAAGCCCATGTCCAGGATCCGTCTGTTTGTGGTGGCTCTTGATGCACTGACTTCAGCCTCAGTCCACTCCTTATGAAAGTCCCCAACACTTTTGAATGGCCTTTTCCTGACAATCCTCTCCAGGCTGCGGTCATCCCTGCTGCTTGTGCACCTTTTTCTTCCACATTTTTCCCTTCCACATAACTTTCTATTAATGTGCTTTGATACAGCACTTTGGGAACATCCAACTTCTTTTGCAATTACCTTTTGAGGCTTTCCCTCCTTATGGAGGGTGTCAATGATGGTTTTCTGCACAACTGTCAGGTCAGCAGTCTTTCCCATGATTGTGATTCCTACTGAACCAGACTGAGAGACCATGTAAAGGCTCAGGATCCCTTTGCAGGTGTTATGGCTGATTAGAGTGGGACACTTTGAGCCTAGAATATTGCACCTTTTCATAATATTCAAATTTTCTGAGATTGTGGATTTGGGGTTTTCATGAGCTGTAAGCCATAATCATCACAATTATGACAAATCACGGCTTGAACTATCTTGCTTTGCCTATAATGAGTCTATCTCATATATTAGTTTCACCTTTTAAGTTGCATTACTGAAATAAATGAACTTTTGCACGATATTCTAATTTTTCGAGTTTCACCTGTATGTGGCCCTGCCATGTTTACAAGGAAATCATCACTACTGAATTTAACGTATTGTTAATGGTGAGCAAATTTTAAATAGGAATATTTATAGTTTAATAATTGAGAAACAGGAGAATGTCCCAAACTAGGGGTGCTGAAATAATATTTTCAAGGGTTTAAATGCAAGATTTTCCCCTATTAAGACTTCCCTGTTTTTTTAGACAACTGAATTTATTTAGCATTTTATTGCACCAGGGCTTTCTGGGAAAACAGGATTGTAGATATTTTTTTTCCCAGCGGTAAGGGGGATTCAGCCTTGGGTACCCAGATGACAATACGTAGACAATATGCCTGCCAGGCTGTGACAAATTGTGGGTGAGGCAAAATTGTGAAAAAGTGGGAGAGGATTTAAACTTGACACTCACAGTGTAAACAATAACATATGCCACAGTCCTTGTACCCCAAAATATGCTTTATTTACTATACTACATGAAAAATTGTAACAGATATGCACAAATCTTAGCACATTGATTTGTAAAATATGAAAGTCTTCTATTACATATGTTTTTCTGTACACAGCCTACCTAGAAGAACAGTGACCACTGAGCAACCAGCATCTGTTGTACAATATAGCATACAGAATGCAGGGGTCACGATTATGCCATATAAAGCCTAGTGTATGCAGTCCCCTTTAGGCAGAACTCTACTGGTGGCAGTAAATCCTGTAAACAAGTATGAAACAAATGAGGGTTACTGAAAGCCTCTTACCACACTGATGCTGCAGATGTCCACTTGATGGCGATCAATCTCACAAACTCTGTTCTAACCAAGCAAGAGGTAGCCAGTAGTGCTCTGGGCCTTCTTCTCAAACCTGTCCACATGGTCCTCTGGCTCAGCAGTCCAACCCCTGATGATCAATCCTATAGGCTGGATGAAGGTGGAAGAGCAGACAGCATTTCCCCTCTACACAGTGGGTGGGGTTAAAGCCTAACTCCATGTTTATGATGACTTTAAATATATTGTTTGGGCTAAGCTGCTGCAAATGAATTGTTTCATTTACTAAAAGATGCACTTGCTGTCAGCACTGTATAAACTGTATAGAGCATATGCTACATAAAATATATGGTATGAAGAGTTCTGGCAGGCAGCAGTATGGGGACTTCTTTTTTCAGTTCCAGAAAAAAATTGAGCCAGGATGATTGAAAACAGATTTTATGCTTTTGTAAATGCATCACAAACCTCCACTCCAAACTCACTCAGCTCACGGTGCCCACTTCTACCTGCCAGTGGATTACCCACTTTCTGACAGACAGGCAGAAACAGGTAAGGCTTGGGAAAATTATACCCAGCACCAGGACAGTTAGAACTGCACCACGCAGAATTCATGTTTTAAGGACTAAAATATGCAGATGACACAACCATAATTAGTCTCATCCAAGATATGTTAAAATATGCAGATGGCACAACCATCACTGGTCTCATCCAAGATGGCAATGCGTCAACATACAGATATAAAGTAGATCTGATGTCCCTGTGGTGCAGTTGTCAAAATCTGGAGCTTAATATGCTCAAAAGCCCTGCAAGGGGTGTATTTCCTGTGCTTGCTCAGGATTTTCAACCTGCCTCAACATCTTCTAAAACTATAGTATTTGAGTGTGTTCTTTGCACTTTCATCACTATTTGTTTAGTTCAGCCTCCAAACAGCATTGAAACAGGCTACATCTGAGAGTTAGTTCTGTAGAAAAAAAAATCATTTTGTAGCCAGGTGCTGGGCTACAGCAATATGAAGAAGCTAATGTTGCCTTTTATTCTTTCTCTACTGAGATACTGATGTTATTTTCCTCTGGCCAGCAGGGGGAGAGCTAAAGCCAAGCAAGGCCATAGACTTATCTGCAGTGTGCTGAAACTCCTGGGGGGTGTAGTTTGAGACTACAGTTATATAATGGGATGAATAGACTCCTTAAAATATACTGCAGATCCCCATATGCAGTGGCAGCAGTGGAAGGATGATTTTTATTGAACTGGTTAGGAAATTTCTTTCTTTTGGAGCTAAGGGAGTTAGAGAGAGAGAACACCTCTGTCTGGATATTTGCCTGCCAGCAGGAAACCATACCAGCAGAGATATGAGCCTGAGACTGCGAGTGAGGACACCCAGGGGCAGCACAGCACTGCACACATCACAGCACCTGCACCACTGCCACAGGGAGACTGGAGTGTCCACTCACCCTTTGCTTCCCACCACTCCCCACCACTGACCACTGATGACTGGCTTTTGAGGGAGAGATAAGAGGGGCATCCACAGCAAGAGGTTACCACAGCATCTCAGAGACTAATGAGAGGGCTATTCACCCATTGCTGGTATTGCTAGTAGGAATTGAGCCACTGAGAGCAGGAAACCAAGTGTACCCAATCCATACTGTACCCATACAGCAGTCTAGACTGCACTTATCCCAAACTTAGACTGCACCCACACCAACCCTATACCGCATTTTACCAACCTTGATCGCATCTGAACTACATCTACCTTGTACCTGGGCTGAGACTATGTTGTACCTATACTATACCTACACTGTATGCATGTTAACTGGGACAAGGCCCAGCCTGGCCATCAGGCACAGTAGGCATTTGCCTGGTAGTGATTGCTGCCCGTGGATGGGAAGTGACAGGGAGTACGGCGATGTCAGATATTTAGAGGGATGGCGGAGGAGGATGCTGCAATTACTACCTTGGCTGGCAGCCAGGAGCGGACTGACCATTCAGGCACTACCTGGGGGGCCCCATGAGAGGTGGCTGCAGCCCCCACAACCAGTGGTCTGCACTTTGCTGGTGTTGCTAGACGCCTGCTCCCTTTACATAGGCAACTGTGCACAGTCTGGACTTGGACTCCAGAGTTACTGAGCTTTAGAGATCCCCACAAACCCCACCCCATAGGGGAAGACAGAACTGATCATCAGCTTTGTCCAGGGAGGGGGCATAATCTAACAGTCCAGCACTGGATAGCTACACAGTAGAAGGTGGCTCCTAGTCCTCATTATGGCTGTATTTTAATCTGTGTCTATGTGCCTATTGACAACGGTAAGTCCCTGGGCATTGTGAAAACTGTCAGCCCCTCTGACACAGGTTACCATTTGCAGCAGCAGCTTACACACAGAGTGCTGGTTCTTGGCTCCCACTGCAAACACCTAACCTTCCCATCCCATCATAATATTACAGTGTACTCTGGAGTCCACAATAGTAAAAGTCCCCAGTCCCCATGAGGGGTGGAGATTCTGTGAGGCCGGGTATATGAAACCCTCAGATCAGATTAATCTTGATTATTTTGTCTGTGATCCCTGCCTCCCCCATCCTATTTCACCTTCATACTACAAGGCCAGCTATAGGAACAGACAGTTTGGGGGGAATCCATTTACTGGTGCAATCTTCATAAGATTTCTTTGTCAGACTGTGTGTGCACCCAGCACATGAATGGCTGATGCTGTAGGTGCTGCACACTATCACGGGTATAATAACCTGTAAAGATTGGACCAGTAAATGGGATTCCGTTAAGGCTAGGTTCACACTGTAACTTTCTGTTTCCATGGCTGGACTTGTGGTAAGAAGGTGTAATGGAATGGGGGGGGAGGTGATCACAGACAAAATAATTGATTCTGAGGGTTTTGTGATAGAACAAACAAACATGTTAAAACTGTGTCAGAGTAATCCCTCTATGGCCAGTCCTACTCTGCTCTGCCTTTGCAAATGCTACTGTGGACGCAATGCCAATATAGGGGAAAAGAAAAGAATGAGCATTCTTGTGTGCGTGCACTTGCGTGCGCATGCGCACCCACGCATACATGTGCGCACCTGTTACCAAGACTGGCGCCAAACAATCTATTTAAAAAGGAATACTGCACTGGCTAATTGCTGTTTGGTTTGCTGTTTGTTTGCAGCTTCTATGTATGTTTATCCTGATTCCAGTGCCTGACCTTTTGATCTCGAACTGGCTTGCTCCTGATTCCGCTTGTCTGCTACCTGCCCTGACATTGATTTGGAGTAGAAAAATAGATTTGTGTGTCATCATCATAGAGATGGTACTTAAAACAATGGGAGTTTATCAAGTAACCAAAGGAGGAGGTGTAGATGGAGAAAAGTAGGGGTCCAAGGACAGAACCTTGAGGGACCCCTACAGAAAGAGGGAGTGGAGAGAAGGAGCCAGAGTTATAGGTAACGCTGAAGGAGCACTGCGATGGGTAGGAGGAGAACCAGGAGACAGCAGAGTCTCGGAGGCCAAGAGAGTGGAGTTTTTTGAGGAGGAGGGGATGGTCAACAGTATTAAAAGCTGTGGAGAGGTCAAGTAGTAAAAGTACGGAGTAGAGGCCATTGGTTTTAGCAGTTAATAGATCATTAGTGAGTTTTAGTAGGGCAGTTTCAGTGGAGTGTAGTGAGTGAAAGCCAGACTGTAAAGGGCCAAGAAGGTTGTTGTCAGTGAGGTGGGAGCTCAGGCGATTGTAGACTAAGCATTCTAAGAGTTTAGAGGTAAATGGGAGCAGGGAGATGGGTCTTAATTTGTAGTAGTTGTGAGGGGACAGGATCCAGGGGGCAGGTAGTGAGATGGGCTTCTGAGAAAACCTTAGTGACCTCTTAGGTAGTAGCAAGGTCAAAAGAGGAAAGTGTTGAGGGAGGTTTAGTATAAGGTATGCTAAGTGGGATGGATATCTGTGCAGTGGAGATGCCCCTACGAATTGCATCAATCTTGTTTTTGAAATGATTTGCAATCCCGTAAGCAGTGAGTGAGGTACTGGGTGGAGGTGGAGAAAGTAGAGAGTTAAAAGTGGAGAAGAGACGACGAGGACTGGATAACAAGCTATTGATGAGAGTGACAAAGTAGGCTTGTTTGGTAGCATGGAGGGAGGAATTGTATGTTAAGAAAGCATATTTATATAGGGTGAAATTTGGTGAGATTTGGTTTTACGCCACAATCGCTCCAGCGCACGACTATGTCGTTTAAGATTTCGGTGTCGTCAGTCTGCCACAGTTGTAATGGCCGGGGCCTGATGCTTCGTGTTGTTAGAGGAGCAAGTGAATCTAATGTAGATGAAAGTGAACTGTTGTAGACAGCAGTGGCCAGGTCAGGGCAGGACAGGGGAGAGATTCTGTCATAGCGGCGGTCAGTTGCAGAGTGGAAAAGAGCAGGGTTCAAGTTGTGAAGGTTTCTGCAGGTAATTGTTTGCTGCTTGGAGGGATAGATGTTTGAAGATGAGGACACTGTGAAGGTGATGAGATTATGATCACAGAGAGGAAAGGGGGTGTTTGTGAGGTTGTAGGGAGTACAACGATGGGAGAAAACAAGGTCTAATGTATTCCCATCAGATTGACTGGAGGACTGTGTCCATTGTGTTAAGGTAAAAGGTGAGGTTAGGTTGAAGAGTTGGGATGTAGGTGGGTTGTTCACATTAATGGGGATATTAAGATCTCCAAGAATGATAGTGGGTAGTTCAGAGGAGAGAAAGTAGGGTAGCCAGGTGGAGAAATCATCAAAAAAGCGGGACACCGGTCCAGGAGGCTGATAGATCACTGCAATCCTCAGAGAAATGGGAGAAAACAGCCGAATGCAGTGAGTCTCAAAAGAAGAGAAAGATAGAGAGGGAGGGTTAGGGAGGACTTGAAAGGTGCTCAGTGGGGATAGAAGCAAACCATCCCCACCTCCTTTCTGACCACAAGGTCTGGGTGAGTGGGTCCAGAGAAGGCCTCCATAGGAAAGTGCTCCAGGAGAAGCAGAATCTGATGCTTGAAGCCAGGTTTCTGTAATTGCTAGTAGGTTAAGGGAGTGGGAGACAAAAGGTCATGGACAGAGGTGAGCTTATTACAGACAAAGCAGACATTCCAGAGTGCACAGCTATTCCTGGAGGAAAGAGGGTGCCTTGTGTGGGGGTGAGATAGTGGAGGACCAGGGTTTGGGGAGATATCCCCAGAGGTTAGGAGAAGAAGGAGGGTGAGGAAAGTAACATGGGAGTGGGATGTATACGAGTGTACATGCCTTCCTGTCCTAGTGTTTGGGTCAGCAAGTGAATAAAGTATCAGCAGGAGGTGATGAGTAGTAGGGAGGTGGTAGCAGTTAGGGTGAGATGTAAAAGCTTTGACGTGGAGCAGAGGGATAAAGAGATGAGATTTTGGGAACACAGGATAGTAATATGAAAAAGGAGGAGTAGAGATGGCATATTAAAAAGGTAGATGGAGTGGGAATCAGACTTGTAGGAAATGTTTCTCAAGGTGTTTGCAGTCCATCCAGCGTGCTGTAGAGTTCTTTGTTGTATCTTCCTGCTGCTTGAGTTATCCTGCTTTAGTTAAACTGCTGTGTTCAACTGCATCTTCACACTCCAGCATCAAACACACTCATGCGGAAAACTGCACCCTATCTGTGACTGTGCCCCCCGTCTGTGACCTCCCCCCATGAGCTGGTCTAAATTTATAGGGAGATGGTCAAATGAGCAACTCATCTCCGCCCCAAGACAGACCAGCCACAGGCACAGGCCTAAGTCATAAAAGAAGTGCAAGAGGAGGTGAGAATCAATCACCACAAACAGACCAAAACATATACACTAATTGTTCTGAGATTTGCAGAAAGTCTATGCGTTGCTGGAGTTACAGTTTCAAGTGGAGATGAGAACAGATGAGCAGCATTTACCCAGAGATAGCAGAGATCTATGCGTTGCTCGAATCACAATTTAAAGTGGAAATAGTCATATTCTCCACATGCACTAAAAGAGGTTTGCGTCACGTTAGAATGGGTATCCAGCAACCTTATGAATGTGAGAATACGCTTACTACACTTTTTACTATATTTTTCACATATGTACAAATGGATACGTATCTTAGAAGGATCTCTCTTGTAGCTTTTTATCCATCTTTTTCTCCTTGTCTCTGCTCACCTGAAGCACCACTGACTCAAGTGGGGGATAGGGCAGGAAAGTCATCTTTTGCTATATGTGCGCAGAAGAGAAGTATATAACAGAATAAATATATGTAGCATTATGACAGTATGTAAAAGAAGAGACATAAGCATTGTTCAATGATCTGCAAGGTTGGATTGGTAATATGGCCAGGCAGAGCTACTTTGACTTAATAAAAGCTGTGAAAGGCCTTGGTGAAGCAGCCACTTCTTGCCAGACCACAGTCAACAGACATGCAACAGTCAGTAGATCCTCTCCACCATCAGAACATGCTCCGGCCAGGCACTTTTGAAAGACAGTCTTGAAAATCCACATTTTGGACTCCCTCTTGAGTTGTGGAAGTACATCTGCATTTTTGATTTTCATGTCTGGTTCCAAGAGTGTGGCCACCTAATAGTCATCTATCTCTTTAGTGACACTTATGCAAGGATCTTTTAATGGGCACTGCAGGATTAAGAACTCCATATGTTTCAGGTTACCTATGTCTAGAGACCTACTCAGAACAACATTTCTTTTTAAATTTATTTTGTATTTCTTTATCTATTTTCTCTTTAAGGGCTCAAAGCACTTAGAAGGTAAGGCAACCATCTTGGCACACTCAGTTGAGCCAATTAACCTAGCTATCAGCATGTCCCCCACAAAGCTATATTTTTTTTGTAGAATTAGAGTCAAGAGTATGAATAACCAATTATATCAAGCAGGTGCAAATGATCCTCAATTTCATGAAGGTTTAAAGACAGTCATTACTTGAAACAAAAACAACTGCGTAGGAGGCCTAAAACTGGGTGAGGAGCAGCCAACATCTGCTACAAAGGTGAGGTTGTGGAAGACAGTTTCATATCACAGGACATATACCATGGCAAGATTGAGTACATCAACAAGACACAAGGTGGTAATACTGCATTAGCAAGGTCTCTCCAAGGTAATGATTTCAAATCAAACTGGCGTTTTATGATGTGTGATAAATGATTTTAAAATAGATGCCGCGCTCCTGTAGTAGATGAATAGAATAATTATCTATATCACGAGTTGTGGTGGTGGTTAATTAAATCAAGCCAAATTACCATCCACTTGGTGTGTTATATTTGTAATTAAATTATAATAATGTATGAAATAATGAATGTGAATACTGTATATCAAATAGATATTTTTGCATAAATTGATATGGACCAAAAAAGATGTATATAGAATAAAAACAAAAAATTAAAAAATATAAAAGTGAAGTAAAGAATATGAACAAATCAAATATTAAAACTTAAAACAAATCAAATATTAAGAGTCCAAAGTTTACTGGGTATGTTCACATCGCTGTATAAATCTCTGCTGCAACTATGATATTCTTATGCGCTCACCTTCCTGTAAGCCCATTCTAGGCAAGCTGAGCTTTTTAGATCCAATAAGGTGATGGTTTGATGTTCTATGATTAGATCCTTCAGGAAGAGATGAATGGTGAGACTCCCCTCTGTTCTCCTGTGATGTTCTCTCTGGTGTAGATGATTACCTTGCAGGTTTCTCCTCCATTGTTATAGCAAGAAAAGAAAAGGAATATAGTGCCTTATCTTTGTATAACAGGTTTATTATGTATCCCTTTAGTTATATGCCCTCATATTGTGTACATGTAAACCACACCTTATACATGCAAACAGCCCAATGAGTGAAACAAGCCTCCTGGTGTGTATCTTTTTCACTCAGACTATACTCTCCATTCAGAAGTGGGTGTGTGGTGATGTCAGAGCCCCTCCCCTATATGCACATAACAATGAGAATGTGATTTAGTGCTGGAGAACCAAATTTTACAGTTTATTATATGTGGCTCACAAGTTATTCTTATTCATATAATTTTATGATGTATTGTTCAAGCTCTTTTGAAGAAACACAAAGAAACAGGCAATGCTGAGGGACATATATGCAGTAGTTGGCCAAGGAAACTTAATGCAGCAGATGAAAGACACATCATGCTTACTTCTCTTCAATACTGGAAGATGTCAAGCAGTGCCATCAGCACAGAACTGTCAGAAACCAGTTGCACCCAGGTAAACCAATCTATTGTCTGGAGAAGTCTGGCCAGAAGTTGTCTTCATGAAAGAATTATGAGCAAACAGTGATAACTCTGACGTGGAAACAAAGCTCAACTATGCATGAAAACATTGGAATAAAATTTTAAATATTTGGCTGTAGCAGGAGACAGTTTGTTGGCTGAAGGGCTGGAGAGTGGTACAATAATGATTGTCATGATTGTAATGATTGCAACAGTGAAGCATGGTGAATGTTCCTTGCAAGATTGGGGTTGGATTTCTGCAAATGGCATTGGAGATTTGGTCAGGATTAATGATGTCCTCAACCCCCAAACCCAGACATGTCCATCGAACCCCTTAGGTTTCATGCTTTACTGCATATAGAGACCAATTTTACTGATCTGGGTTTAGTAACACTTTAGGTTCATGGTTAATTTGAGGGCAGCAGTTTGCAGGCCAACCTACTCTCAAAGCTTTTTTTGTAGCAAGTCTTTATATATATATATATATATATATATATATACACACACACCAATCAGCCATAATAATATGACCACCCACCATAAGCTGTTGAGGCATGGACTCCAATAGACCTCTGAAGTCATGCTGTGATATCTGGCACAGGGCCATCAGTAGCAGATTCTTTACGTTCTGCAAGTTGCAAGGTGGGGCCTCCATGAATTGGACATGTCTTTCCGGCACATCCCTCAGTTGCTCCATTGGATTGAGATCTGAAGAATTTGGAGGCCAAGTCAACACCTCAGACTCATTGTTGTGCTTCTCAAATAATTCTTATATTCATCAGGCCAGGCCACTTTTTTCCATTGCCTCTGTGGTCCTGTTCTGATTGTAGGTGCTTTTGGCAGTGGACACAGTTCAGTGGGGGCAAATACTGCTTCCTTAAAAGTAATTTATGAATAAAAAGAGGACAAAAACAGAGCCTTAATTAACTGCTGAATATGCTTTACAAGCTATTTTATAATATTTATGATTAACTGCTAACTAAACTCCATATAATTCACATTGGATAATTTAAGTACATATAATGTAGAACAGTGTAAAAAATGGCAATAAAAGCAAGCATGGCTGTTTAGGTTAATTTAAATTTTGGTTTGCTGGTACTTAGAAAATGCATAAACAATATTTGTATTTGGATAATATTTTTCAATCCATGCATTTAATATTTGTCTGGCTTCTTTAATTAGTTCTTTTTTTTTCGCACAGCACATAGCTCCATGGAGAGGTTCAAAAATCATGATATTCACAGTTTGGATTGCCAGCCAAGCTTAAAGACGTTATCCCCTAATGGTATTCATACATTTTTCATTATTGCCATTTTAAAGCTTTTCCCTCAAAAATTGTGTTCTGGCAAGTTTAATCTTCAGATAAGTGACGTCTTATACAGTGTTTACAGTGTTGATCTGGATCTGTTCACTTTGGTCCCTGAACTGTAATGTTAATCTAAAAAATGGACCGTGACTATGACACAAACTTTCTTTAAAACCACTCAAGGCAAAGAAAAGCTGCATCTGCAAAAAATATAAATATATGTTTATACCAAGTTGCTGCTTAGACCTTCACTCTCCTTCATATTTTATTTATCCTTAAAATCTTGCTCTATGTGATGCTCTATCCTTTAACTACAATACCAGGAATAATAGTTAAACTCATACAATAAGGGAATTATTTAACAAACCATCAGCAAGGATGACTGTATTTCAACAACATGTACACACTGAATAAATAAAACAATACATTAATATAATTAATATAAAAATAAGTACATTGCGAAAATTAATTATGAAAACATTGAAAAATAAACAAAATGCATTTTAGTTGGATCAGTTATTGGCAGTGACAGATTGGCACCACAACTTTGAGAATTCATCATTGCTACTTCCAGCACACACTGATATGCAGAACAAGGGGATAGTTTTGGGTTTATGATAGATGAGGTTTAGGGGTTTTGGGTTTAAGTTTAAATTTTACAGTTATGGGTAGTTTAGGTTTTGGGGAAAAGATAAGGGTTGGAGGAATGATAAGTAGTAAGGATTCAAAAATAAGATCAAAGTGGAACGTTATTTAGGAAAAAAAAATTGCAGAAGAGACATACATGGAAAGATTGACTAAAACTGGTGCACAGACAACCAGGTGCAGCTGTGCATAGTGACCAGTCAGCTTCTAATTTCAGTTAAGCTTTAACAATGAAATCTAGAAGCTGATTGACTACTATGCACAGCTGCACCAGATTCTGTGTGCACCAGTTTTAGTAAATCTCTCTCTATATATCTCTCTTGCATGAAAATTCCATTATCAGCCTGTATGCCCTGTGTGCGTAGCTCAGTGCACAAATTTCAGCAATGCCAGAGTGAATGAACTCTTGCGCATGTGCAGGAGTGATATCATCTCAGCCAGGTCAGAAAATGATCAGTACCTTTAGAGTAGACAGGTGTTCAGCTCAATTCAATTACAGGTAACTCCCATAGTTCAGCCACATGGATCAGTCTCCAAACTCAACCCAGGGGGATGAATCCCAAACACACATGATTCAAACCTCTACAAATGATCTAAAATACCCAACAACCCTACACTTATTTACAATGCAATTGTGAATAAACATAGGATTGTTGGGTATAGAGTATGTCCTCCTAGAATGGCGCTGTACATGTACGCTATAGTGCTGTTCCGGGAGGAGCGGTTACATTTCCTATACCCTTTATAGGACTTTAGTTGTTTCTTTGGAACAGGTTTATACATATACGACTCTATAGCCAGCATGTATTGTTCAGAATAGGTTGTGATGTGCAAAAAGGGGACAAACTTAGGGACAGAGAAAATTGCAATAAGAGGACAGACTAAGGCGGGCCATAGACAGGGTAAATTTATTTCCTGCAACCACAGGAATCATGGGAACCACAGACAGTGTTGACAGGGGAATCCCTCCCATGGAGACATTGTATTCTCTAAGCTGGGGGGTGAGGGAAGCCTTCCCCGCTGGGAGAACACAGTGATTATTGCTAGTGGCTATGACAGCCGCGCTAGCAATAATCGCATGTAAAACCTGGCAGGCTGGTTGTATCCAAGTTGGTCGATCGATCAACTTGACTACATACAGCCTGCCCATATATGGTTCGAATCTTGGCCTAGATTTGAACAGTCTGTGGCCGGTTTTAGGGAAAATGCATTAACATAAAATGTAGCACCCAAGCTCCGAGATCTTTAACTCTTTGATAATGAGGAACTGTAAGCATGGTATAGACAAGGCTAGTTTTGCGGAACATAGCTCCCCAGTGCCATCCTTAACATTACTTAGAAGGAGAAAACTAAGTAGGAATTTACAGCAAATAAAAAGATAAGCAGCAATTTTTAGCTATTATTTTAAATGTATGCTTTGCGAATGAGAAAATGTACTCAATATAAAGTAGGTGTTATCACATTTTGGGTAATAACGTGCAACTACATGTGATTAGGGGAAGATTACCTTTTGTATTCCAGTTGTAGATATTCAATCTTTCTACTTGCCTGGATGATCACTGACCATTGAAAGTCAAAACTTTACAGTTATGATCTGAACAGAAGCAAGCTCTTCTAGTACAGAAACCTGTCCTAATAACAGGTGCTTAAGAGAGCGCTTAAAGCTCTCAGTTGATTAAAAAAAAAATAAAATACAGCAGCTACAAAAACTGTAGCTGCTGACTTTTAAAATACAGACACTTACCTGTCCCACGATCCAGCAGCATCCTCACCATGGCTGGTTTTACTAGCCATCTTTTCTCCCTGTCGCCTGCATCTTCAGTGTGGGTACCCGGTTGTGACAGCTTGTGGCTTCACAGCACATGCGTGAGAAGCACAAGCTTTGTGAATGGTCCTGTAGTTTTCTGGGACCTGTCACGTGTCTTAGAAGACTACGGAGAGGGAGGGGGGGGGGACAACTTCTGCTTTTGATCACCTTAGGTGATCACAGCAGAAGTGGGAATGGGTACCTGTCAAATTTGGATACCCACTCCCCCCCCCGCTCCTCAAAGGTGCCAATCCTTAATGGGGAGCGGGGGACATTGCATTAAAGCAGAACTTCCCCTTTTGGGTGGAGCTCCACTTTAAGCTCACCTAAGAGATTTCATCTCAGTTCCTACCTACTGTATCACAGGAAAGGAAGGACAATCTTTCAAATAGGAGAGATTGGCTTTAGATAACAATCAATATAAATATATATATATATATATATATATATATATATATACACAGTATATATATTCAGACAGGTGGATACATACATGAACATTGGCTAGGTGAGAGTTTTTACTAGTGTAGTGGGGACCAATCGTGAGTTACAATAATAAGGAAAACTATCAGATTAACAGAATTAACAGAAAGAAATAAGTAAAAAATCTTGTCATTTAAGTGGCTGTACCAATACAGATTCACACAGTTCAATGATTTGCAGTCAAATCAAAGGAAGGGGTTCATATTAATACATAATTAATGCAAAAGAGAGTGTATATAATTGACACATGCAGAGAAAAAGATGCTATGCTGTTAGGTCACTGAACCCTCACTATGCCATACATGCTTACCATAATAGGAGACTAAGTACTGTCCAGAATTGTTTATATTATTTGTGGTATCCAACACAATACCATTCACATGCACACATTTTATTGACCCTGTGGATCAAGATATAGAAGACAGGCTTAACACTTTTGCAGCTAATGGTAACTATTACTTCAGTGGCATGTAAACAGACTCCTGGCATCTATTGCAGCCAGGAATTTATTTACATTTCCTATTCCTAGGCATTGTCTTTCTAGTAGAAGTGATTTGGGTGGTTGTAATGCAACCAAATCAGTTATGCAAGTAGAGTAATGTGATGCTTCCTGTCCCTCCTAGTGTCTAGGACCTCCATGGCAGGTATCGGTATAGACAGTAGCAGGAACATTTATTTTCTGATCTGTCCTGTGAAGAATGAACCCAGAAGTATTCAACTCTGGTCCTATATAGTATTGTAGTAAATGTTTCAATAGAAAGATATTAATAGAAGTGGTGTTTTCTAAAATATTATACAGTTTCTCATCCAGCAATGTAGAGGTCAAAATCTTTGGCCCATTTTTCCTGAAGTCTTAAGTAGCAATGGTCCAAACTTACCAGGTGTTTAAGGTTCATTGAACCTTACCAAACTATGGAAGCTGAAAGCTAATCACAAGGAGCCAAGTCCTAGAAACTTGAAATGTTCATTTTCTAGGCTAATAAGCAAAGAATATTCAAACAAAGGGCATGGGGGCTGGACATTGCCCTGGGGGAGATGTACCAAATCAAAAAACATTATTTTTTAAAAAAATATGGTTTGTTGGGTAGCAGCAAATGTATTAATGCTTAAAGTTAAACATTTAAATTGCAATTCGTATATTTTAAAGACTGTTAGCTGCATGCATGAGTTGATGTTTTGCTGAATATTTTGTCAATTGTGGAACAGCAGGGCTGCCTAGTTGTCATGCATTAATTTTAGATCTTTTAATCCTCAGTCTCCTATCTTGCTATAGAAAGTTAAACAATTTTTTTTGGCATATTGGGCATATGATTATTTAAATCTTGTAGAAGGAGTGCTCTATCTAAATATAAAATCTTAGTAGGAGGGTATTAATTTAATAAAGCCAGCCACAGAGCTTATAAAGTAAAGTTTTAGAAATAAATCAGCAGATCAAATACCTTTTTCTTCCTATATATTCACATATGAGTTTTCACAGCATATGTACATAAATGCTGGGAGCTATAGTGGCTGTCTAATTTGTGACCCTAAATAAATAAATAGAATATGGGTTAAACATGTCAATCCCAGCTGACAGACTTTTCATTTCATAGACAGTGTCCTTGCTTTCATGCTGCATTGTATTGTGTCCCATAGATAGTCAAAATAATGAAAGGCATCTATTGTCTGTTGGCAACCAATTAATTTGTTTTGCAGACATTACATTGCTTATGCAATGCATGGATTCTTATTTGCTTTACGCCACAGTAACCTGACAAAATTCCAGGTGCCAATAAACATCAAATAACTCATCCAACTCATCCATTTTCTGAAAAAGGAGACAATTTAAAGCCTACAGGACCCATAGACACTATCAGCCAAGACTTATTGGGCTAAATAAGGGTCAAACACATTTGCTAATATGTTTCTCCTTCTATTGCATTGCTGGAGGTGTCTGTAGCTGCTTTATCCCATTCCTTTTTTGCTGGAAAGGACTAAAGGTAAACTGGTGTAACTGTGGCAGAAATTCCTGAAGGGTTCTCATCAAGTGGATTGTGTGTTAGGCAATGTTCAGGTTGTGAAGCTGCAGTGTGTTCAAGATGTTAAATTATGCTACTGGATTACTCTATAGTGGTGCCACACCTTCCTGAACACTGCTAGAGCAATCACACATCATACCAATCATCAAATCTTTAAACGATGGCCAAACAGTTTACAAGATTTTCAGTATCTATTTATTATACAGAGCAGTTGATAAACCTTTTGCTTGCTCAGAAATACTGTATCCCCCAGGTGCTGGGCATGTTAAACTCAAATCAGAGTAGCCATCTCTTATTGCCTAAAGCTATTCATATGAGATCCACCATAGCACACATATGCAAACCACAGTGGTTGGTATATTTCTAGCGAAGAGGAAGGTCCACACTGCCAAGATTAACAATTATAAATTAAAACCATATATGAGAACTTTTGAAATTTCCTGAGTCAGTTGTTAGAATATATAGGTAACAAATGGGAGGGAAAAGCTGTGCACACCCTGTTCACCATCCACAATGACACCTCAGTGGAAATTCATGGACAACACAGTTCCATTCAAAAGCCTATGCATCCAGGATTACAATCTGTTCATGGGGGGTGGATTTAAATAATCATATACTACAACTCTATTTAGCAATGAAGGTCCCATTTCTGGTACAAAATAGTTGCAATTTACCTTTTTCATTTGGCTATTTATAATACATATGTCACCTATCACAACGTTTCTCAAATTTATAGAAGATATTGTCACTGCCCTTATCTACCAGCAAGGATCCCCACCAGAAAATATTTTCTCTGATTCTGAGAGCACACTTCATGAGCAACATTTTCCAGAAAACATTCCACCCAGAAGCAGGCTGAAGATGTCCAAAACAAATGTTGGATATGCAGAAGAGGAGAGAGAAACACCAGTTTATATTGTCCCCAATGTCCCTCCCAACCAGGCCTATGCATTGGAGACTGCTTCTGACTTTACTACAGGTCACTAAAATATTAGTGAATGTATAGTGCTCATATTTATAACAACCTGCCATTTCCCCTTTCTAATATCTGTGCTGATCATTTACCTGCTTCCTCGACTGACCTCTGCCTTCCACCTTAACTGACCTTGGCCTGTTTATCAATGATGCCTCTGCCTGTTGTCTGAATTGTTTGTCACCTACATTTCTGCCTTCCACCTGCACTGTTCTCGGCCGGTAATCAACTATGTTTTTTGCCTGCCACTTGGACTGACCTTTTGCGCTGCTACTGTGGCTGTGGGATTCAAGATAACATAGGGGTCTGAAATATGTGAGGGGCTTCAGAGTAGTGTTCCGAGTAGAGAAAACCAGTTTTTGGTTTTCTCTAGATTCGTAATTCCCATATTAGGGTCTTGAGTCTGGCGGCTTCAAAGAGATTTGGGAGGGAAGAAGCCTCTACCCCTGTGCCCAGGTATCACCTGACCTGAGGCCCTAGGTCTGATGTTCATGCCTGCTGCCTGGACCAATACTTTGGCTGTGCTGACCACATCTCTGCCTGTTGCCTGCACTGACCCTAGAGTGTTTATGGACCATGTTCCTGCCTGCTGCCCAGATGTCAGCCTGCTGCCTGTACTGACCCTGGCCTGTTTATGGACCATATTTGTAATGAAATGCTGCGTTGGGCGAGCACTCTGTATGATATCATTATGTTTTTGAGCATGCGTGCTGGTATTAATGCTGATAGTGCCATTTTGTTTATTGAAATTATAAATAAATGTTTGCTGATTTTGCACACATACTTTGTTTTCCTTTTTTGGAGAGCAGATACACTAAGATTAAATAGCAGCTTTTAAAAAGTATCACGTTCTGTGCAGTGTGCTTCCATTTTAATTACATGGTCCACTGCGAGAAGAGGTGTAGTGGCCTGAGTGGTTGAATACCTGCGGTCTCACGGTCCATGTGGATCCTGTGAGTTGTCCATGAGATCCTAAGAAAAACATTTAAAGGGGTCCGGAGTAGGAAGGAGCATGGGATGATGGTGTAACAATAAACACTTTGTGACCTCCTTGTGATATAGGGGTCATATTACAGGGTAAGGAGCTTGGCTATCTCTTTTGGTGGTGGTGTCTGGATTAGTTTGCTTGAATCCTTGCACAAGAAAATTTGGATTATTTGTTTTCACAAGCACTTTTGTGGACTTTTTTCACTTTTTATTTTAAACATAAATTGCATGGGGTGTGTTGTAGATTTAAAGAGACATTACCTAGGTTGTATGTTTGTGAACACTGAGTAGCACTGTACATGTATGTTTTAGATTATTAATAACAAGTGTATGTAGGTATTTATGTTGGCAGCTTTCTGTTTACATTTTATTTATTTATTTTTTCAATAATTTCCAATAAACATAAAAGAATTGGCACATAGAAGTTCTTTACAAAAGTCCAAGATTACCCAAATATAATAAGCATTCAGTTTACAACAAATTATTATGTTAACATTCAAGAAAAACATACCGTATTTTCCGGCGTATAAGACGACTGGGCGTATAAGACGACCCCCTACTTTTCCTGTTTAAATCTAGGGTTTGGGCTATACTCGCCATATAAGACTACCCCTCTTCCAACGCACACCAAATAAAAATTAAAAAACATCAGATTTGATTTCAATATGGTATGGTATTTCAGTATGGTATTCCAATGATGGGGTGCTATTCCTCCCACTGACACCAATGATGGGGCACGATTCCTCGCTCTGACACCAATGATGGGGCACTATTCCACCCACTGACACCAATGATGGGACACTATTCCTCCCACTGACACCAATGATGGTGCCCCATCATTAGTGTCAGTGTGTGAGGAATAGTGTCCCATCATTAGTGTCAGTGGGAGAAATAGTGCCCCATCATTGGTGTCAGTGGGAAGAATCGTGCCCCATCATTGGTTTCAGTGGGAGGAATAGTGCCCCATCATTGGTGTCAGTGGGAGGAATAGTGCCCCATCATTGGTGTCAGTGGGAGGAATAGTGCCCCATCATTGGTGTCAGTGGGAGGAATAGTGCCCCCTCATTGGTGTCAGAGCGAGGAATCGTGCCCCATCATTGGTGTCAGAGCGACGAATCGTGCCCCATCATTGGCGTCAGTGGGAGGAATAGCACCCCATCATTGGTGTCAGTGGGAGGAATCATGCCCCATCATTGGTATCAGTGGCAGGAATAGCGCCTCATCATTGGTGTCAGTGGGAGGAATCGTGTCCCATCATTGGTATCAGTGGCAGGAATAGCGCCTCATCATTGGTGTCAGTGGGAGGAATAGTGTCCCATCATTGGTGTCAGTGGAAGGAATAGTGCCCCATCATTGGTATCAGTGGGAGGAATAGTGTCCCATCATTGGTGTCAGTGGGAGGAATAGTGCCCCTTCATTGGTATCAGTGGGAGGAATAGTGTCCCATCATTAATATCAGTGGGGGGAATAGTGCCCCATCTTTGGTGTTAGTGGGAGGAATCGTGCCCTGTCATTGGTGTCAGTGGGAGGAATAGTGCTCCATTATTGGTGTCAGTGGGGGAAGGAATAGTGTTCCATCATTGGTGTCAGTGGGGGGTGGAATAGTGCCCCATCGTTGGTGTCAGTGGGGGAAGGAATAGTGTTCCATCATTGGTGTCAGTGGGGGGGGGAGGAATAGTGCCCCATCATTGGTGTCAGTGGGGGGGAGGAATAGTGCCCCATAATTGGTGTCATAGAATATCCATTTGGGTGTTTTATTTCCAAAATGTGATCATGTTGTGGGTGTTTTCATTGTCCTGGTACTCCAGGACCTTCAAAAGTGTAATAGGTAGTCAGGAAATTAGATGTATAATTTATGCCCTTGGATGTTGGGCCTCTATGTGTCTAGGTTGTGAAAAAGTCTTTTACATGTAATATCACCTTACTTAGGAGGAGTAGCAGAATGTGTCTTGGGGTGTAACTACAAGCATGCCTATGCCATGTGTGGAAAATAACTTTACAAAGAATTGTAGAAAAAAATTACAACTTCAATAAACTCACCATGCCTCTTACTAAATACCTTGCACTGTCTACTTTCCAAAAAGGGGGACTTAAGAAATGAGATAGGCAGTCAGTGCATTAGGATTGATCAATATTCAATGATACATACCATAGCTTGTAGACTCTATAACTTTTACACAGACTAAATAATGAACACTGATTTGGGTTGTTATTACCAAAGAAATGAAGCATTATACATTTTGGCCTAAATTGTTGAAGAAAATTACTTATTTGGAAAATGTTTTAATAGAAGCTAAGAAAAAAGCATTTTTTTTACAAATTTTCATTCTCTTTTCACTTATTTCACAAGTTAAATATATATCTGTGATAACATATAGCACTGCAAAAGTAAATTACATCAACCAATTGCATATTATATCACACATCAAGATTATCGACTAAAATTGCATTATATTATATCACCTAGCAGGAATTACCTAGCAGGAATATAGACTGCAAAAACTAGCCCTGTAATGTTACATAGTTAGCCAGGCTGAAAAAAGACAAAAGCCCAACTAGTTCAATCATTAAAATAAAATAAAAAAAAAGTTATAATCCTCAACCTACAGTTGCTCCAGAGGAAGGCAACCCCCCCAACAAAACATGATCCAATTTGCTCCTGCAGGGGAAAAGATTCCTTCTTGATCCCCTGAGAGGCAATCGGATATTCTCTCGATCAACTGTACGTATAAACGTTAATATCCAGTTATATTCTGTGTATCTAAGAAAGAATCCAGGCCTTTTTTTAAGCAATCTACTGAGCTGGCCAGAACCAACTCTTGAGGGAGTCTATTCCACATTTTCACAGCTCTTACTGTGAAGAAACTTTCCATATTTGGAGAATAAATCTCTTTTCCTCCAGACGTAAAGAATGCCCCCTTGTAATGTGAGGTCCCATCATATTCAATTGTCATTAGAATCACCTATAATAGGGTGTGAATCCTCCCATTACATTGGTAGTCCACATGTAGACAAGTGGCTAATTTGTGTTTAATGTGACTACTTCACTTCTGCCATTGCCTTATTCTATGTTGGAATGTTACCACTTAATATGTACAATGTGAGTGAACTGGAGTTGGTGCCTCTGTGTTAGTAAAGGGTTAACAGTTTACAGTTAACACCCAAAAACTCCTACTTTATATGCTTTGCCAAAGATCCACAAGAATGCTACAGCACCCCCAGGATGCCCGATTGTATCAGGTAGGACCCGGTGTGCCCCATCTTATGTTTCTTAAATGTCCATCTAGACCTAATAACATATGTTCTTAGGTTCACAACTAGAGGTGTGTGCATAGATGGAAAGGTGGTGGGACCCACTTTGCATGCTGGTGTGGATTTTTGTTTATTGCGCACAAAGTGGAGGAAGATTGTGATGTTAGAGATAGAAAACATATTCTATGGACTGGTACTATATTGAGTACCATCACTAAGGAGCTTTGTCTCTGTTTATTGTTTTGGATATATTGGTTTCTCATATTTTCATGTGGTTCAAGTAACATGTCATGTGTAATAATTGATTAAGATATGAGTTACATGGGTAGCCACAATTAGAGCCATATATGAAGGGAGCGCCGCATGTTTTATGGATAAGGGTAATATTGTAGCAATGAATGCATTTGATGTGAACAGCACCCTTAACACATACATTCACAACTTTATTTATAGATATATTTTTTGTACATTCATTTATTTTATTGCACACATGTTTTTTAAATCGGAAGAAGTACATCACTCACAATGGTTTAATTAATGTATGGTTTTGTGATAAGTGGCAGGTAGCACAGAAGTTTCACAATACATATTTCACCTTAAAGGGCATGTTAGTGTCTCTGAGGAGTACAGTCCATTCAGACATCATGCCATTAGCGCAACAATTCAAATCTGACCTTAGAGAGGTGGGAGACAGAGTATCACACATTGAAGAAGAAATGGGCGAATTTGCATCAACCTTTAATGATTTGGTATAACAAGAGGGTGAATGAGATAGCCTGGATCAAGTCAAAACTAGCAGACCTGGAATACAGATTCAGAAGAAACAATGTTAATATAAGAGGTATACCCAAAAACGGTCAAACCATCTGAACTGAAAGCTTACCTAACTAACTTTTCAAAAGAAGCCCTACCAGTCGCACTCCTGGAGGAGCTGATAATTGACTACATTCACCAGCTATCAAAGCTCAAACAAATCCCTGCTCACCTCCCCAGAGATACACTTGCTCTTATCCATTACTTTCACATTAAAGAAAAATTAGTGGAGGTTTCGAGGAACCTGGATCAACAACCAGAATGTCTCCAGGGACTTTCCACTTTTGTTGATCTCTCCGCATACACAATGCAGCAACAGAGAAAGCTTGCTACAATCACCAAACTGTTGCCTTCGCATATCATATCAATGGAGATACTCAGCAAAATTCCTCATAACCAAAGATAATTGCACTTTCACCATTACATCCTTAACCAAAAGTATTCACATGCTGAGAGAGTAGCAAATCCTGGGAAATAACCCTACCTCCACTGCATCCCACTTCCTTGACCCAGACCCTCCTAGCCATTCAGACCTCCAGAGTCCCAGTGACCATCTTACTATGCTTCACTATTATGCAACTCCGGTGAGCCCCAATGGTGCAATCAAAGATCACACATATTCTGAGCCACTTGTTTTGCGGTATTATTCTGCTCAGATTCTGAAAAGAAGGGATCATTGGCTTTTTATATATTTGGTGTTACTGTTTTTTGTTTTCCTTTTTTTTTTTGCATTACTATTTTTTTGCAAGAGATCATATAGGATAAGCATCACAGCTCTCTATCTGGACTACTCCAGTGTTCCAGCCTACTCTCATCATCCTTGTTATTACATCAAGTGAAAATGGCTTAAGTGTTAACTTCTCCACGGCACCAAAAAGCTGGACAGGTAATTTTTAGAAAACTTTTTCTCTTCGGTATATTTACAAAGAGCACCACGTTACTGCTTACCAAGGTCTTTGGAGGGTTACAAGATGCATTTCAAGCTGTCCCCTTTGAATGTAAAAGGCCTCAACAGCCCAACCAACACTTATGGTGTATCAACTGCAATATCCTCTGCCTACCAGAGACTCACTTTAAGGCAAATAACCCTCCAAAATTTTTGCACAAGAGATATCCATACATATTTTGCTCAAATGCTCCTTCCAAAAAGCTAGGAGTGCTGGTGGTGATCAAGTACACAATAGCTTTTCAGCTTATTTCTTCTTTATATGGCCCATAAGGCAATTATCTAGTACTCGTGTGCCCAATAAATTCCACCACTTAGTCAATTGTGAATATATATCTCCCTAACATAAAGCCATTCTCTGCTCTTGGGAAAATGTAGAAGAAAGTACAGCCTATTTGTCAAGGACATATCATCCTTTGTGGAGATTTTAACGCAGCCCCTTGCAGAATGATGGACACTTCAGACTCTCTCGTAATCGCTCTAACAGAGCAACACTATCACATTTTCTCAGCACTTTTCAACAATGTGATGTGTGGCATTACCAACACTCAGCCGAAAAGGACTACTACTTTTTATCACATGTGCATCTCATGTACTCGCACATTGACCTGTTTATGGTTGATAATTTTCTACTTAAAAAGATCTGACATAGGTAACATTACGTGGTCTAACCACGCCCCTGTCATGCTGGGTGGGACCTATGTGGAGACGAGAGCCAGATGGAGTAATGATGTCTTAATGATGTTGCAAGCTGAAAATAAATCATCCAAGAAACCAAGATCCAAGTTTTTAGACATTAACACTCCCTTCACTTCAGATCCTTTCACACTGTGGAACTCAAGGCGGTTATCAGAGGCCACTTGTGAAAGTGAGTTCCATTGCTAGGATGCAAAGGACACAGTGGCTTGATAGCCTTCTCCTCTCTATAAAACAATTGGGGCAAGCTCATAAGCAGAAACTGACTCCCTCTCTATTAGCTAAACTTAACCAAGAGATAAATGATCTTAGATCACTTTTGCTATCTCAACACCATATCTAGGTTATGTTTATAAGATCCAACTGTTCCCATCATGGTAACAAAGCAGGTAAATTATTAGCTCAACAATTGCAGGAGAAAGTAGCTAAACATAAATTTTCACATTTAGTTCACCCCACTACAGGTAAAAAACTCTTCAATCCGCAAGATATAGCTGATGCCTTTAGCATCTATTGCGATTCATTATATAATCTTCATCAGACCTTTCTACTCCCCAACAGACTTTCAAAAGCATAGAGGATTTTCTAGATTTAGTC